>NC_056741.1:1964607264-1964907264 GCF_019279795.1 Protopterus annectens | reverse complement strand
CAGTGTAGGCAGTTGGCTATACCTCCTGTATTAGACATTGTTGATTATGTGTTTTCGGAATCAAGCATGGCTCCTGATTCCCTTCCTCCAGCTCCTAGTAAGCCAGGCAGATATTACAGGGTTCCTGACTCCCACAAATTTCTATTAAAAAATCCTGCTGCTGATCCTGGGACTATATCACAAGGTCCCAAAGGTGTAAAGGCCTCTACAGCCAAAAATCCTACCCCCTCTGATAGAGATTCCAGAGTGCTGGATAGATGGGGAAAGAAGGTTTATACGTCTGCAACCTTGGCAATTAGGGCCTTAAACTGACAGTTTCATATGTTTAAATATCAACAGCATGTTATGGGCTTATTGAAACCGAAAATGATGTTGATTTCTGATTGTGTGGAAAATAAAGAATTACAGGAATTATTGCATGCTGCAGAACAGGTTGGAAAGCATACTTTGCAATGTGGTTTTGATTCCTTGCAGGCCTCTTGCAGGGCCGCAGTTACTGGATCTGTGATTAGAAGGCATGCCTGGCTCAAGGAGCAAAATCTGCCTGATCATGTTAAACCTAAATTGTTGGATGCCCCTTTACAGCATGATACTCTGGTATTAAGGCAGAAGAGGTTTTAAAGAAAATGGAAGACTAAGCTAAATCTATGCAAACTGTAAAAGATTTCTTACAAGTGCAGCCACCCAGGTTCAGTAGGCACTGGCCTACTAAAAATTGGTCCTTTCCTGTGTCCAACAGAGCCTCTCAAGGCAAATCCAGGTGCTCAAAAGGCTCTAGATACCAATCACAGGGTTTTTACAGGTCGAAGCAATGGGGTGCCTCCACCTCCAAATCTGGAGGAAACAAAGCACAACCCTACAGTAAGCAGTCTCAATGACTTCCCTCTACCCTCACCAAGCACTTATCTCTTGGCAACCCCGTTGGGGGGGAAATTGGAACTTCATGCTCAAAATTGGCAGTTAATTACCCAGGACAAGTGGGTATTAAACATAGTATCCCAGTGGTACAGATTTAATTTCCGTACTTTGCCAATTCCAAACGGTTGGCCAGATCTGCCACAAAATCAATGGGCAACAGGCTCAGAAACAAGTTACGTCCCTCATGGAAATGGGGACTATTCAACCAGAACAGGAAAAAGGACAAGGTTTTTATTAGACTGTTCCTGGTACCCACAAAAGACAATGTATGGCGTCCAGTACTGAACTTACCAATTTTGAACATGTACCTGGACATTTCAAAATTCAAAATGCTGAATTTGCAACAGCTACTGCCTATGCTGGGCAGGAATGCTTGGTTAGTGACTCTAGACTTAAGAGACATCCCTGTATATCCCAAAAAGGGAATCGTGCAGAAGATGCCTCTGCTTCAAGGCAGGTTTTTTACATTACCAATTCTCTGCACTGCCCTTTGGCTTATCTACTGCGCCCAGGGTCTTTACAAAGTGCCTGGCACCAGTAATTGCATTTTGCAGACAAAGAAGCATACAAATTTATCCTTACCTGGACGACTGTCTCATTCAAGCAGAGAACAAGGACATTCTTCTTCAACATCTGGCGTTTGTAAAAAGGCATCTAACATGCCTAGGGTACACAATAAATAAAAAGAAATCACAACTGCTACCCTCTCAAATAATTACATTCCTGGGTGCAAGCTTGAATACAACTGCCCAGATGGCTTACCTTATGCCAGAAAAACAAAGGCAACTGACAGCATACTTCAAACAGTTGGCAACAAAAACCCAGTTATCTGCAAGACAAATTCTGCAGGCTTTGGGGTTCATGGCATCTTGCATTCTACTAATTCCATATGCAAGACTGCATATGAGGAAACTTCAATGGTACCTAAAAAGTTTATGGAGTCAACATTGTCACAGTCGAGAAACAATGATTTCTCTCATTCCCTGCCTACAACAGGAGTTTCTTTGGTGGGCAGAGACCTGTCACCAAAACAAGGGACTGTCATTCACTGTACCCCCCCGCCACCCAAACCCTAACTACCGACGCATCAGACTATGCTTGGGGAGTCCACCTGGTGGGGAGATGCTTTCAGGGCATATGGAGCCCAAAACAAATGCATCTGCTTATCAACCAGAGACAGATGCTAGTGGTTATGAATGCTGACAGCCTTCAAGGACTTAATTCTTCCAGGACAACTACTGGTAAAGACAGACAACACCACGGTTATGTGGTACATAAACAAGCAGGGGGGGGGTACACATTCCTACCCCCTTTGCAGACTAGCCATGGCATTGTGGAACTTACCAAGTACATCTTCAAGCTCAGTTCCTGCCAGGAAAACAAAATACTCTGGCAGGTGACCTAAGCAGAAATCTCATAGACCCGCATGAGTAGAAACTGGATCCACAAATCTTCAGTATGGTAACACAGAAATGGGGGAGCCCAGACATAGATCTATTTGCCTCTCCCCAAAATTATCAACTGAACAAATTCTGCACAAGGACTTGTCACAGACAAGCATGGAAGGTGGATGCCCTATCCTTCAGTTGGAAACACCTTTCAGTCTATGCCTTTCCCCCTCTTTCTCTTCTCTCCAAGGTCTTACTAAAGGTCAGACAGGAAAAACCAAAAATTATTCTAATTGCGCCGGACTGGCCTCGCCAGCACTGGTACCCAATCATAAGGAATATGTCTCAACTCCCTCCTTTGTACTTGCCTCAAATACCTCATCTGCTGGCTCAGCAGAACAATCAAATTCTGCACAGCCAGCTCCAAAGTCTGAACCTTGCAGCATGGCTGATAATTTATTTATTCAAACAACACCTCTCAGTAAATCTGTGATGGATGTCATTTTGGAAGCTAGAAGGCCTAGTACTTGAAAATCTTATGCTGATAAATGGAAGAGATTCTGTGCTTGGAACCAAGCACAAGAAACAGACACAGCAAAACCAAATATTCCTCAGATTTTATAATACTTGACTGAGATGCTTGACAAGGGTCTATCTTTTTCTTCAATAAAAATCCATGCCTCTGCCATCTCGGCTCATTACAACACAGAGCCTTCCCATCTTTTCTCATCCTCTGCTAAAACAGTATCTTAGAGGGGCCAACAATTTAAGGCCTCATAAAAGATCACCAACTCCTGCATGGGACCTCAATTTTGTGTTGGAAAAACTCACTCCGCCTCCTTGTGAACCAGCAGCTACTGCGGATATAAATTTTTTATGTTGGAAAACCGCTTTCCTTTTGGCAATCACTTCAGCAAGAAGGGTTTCAGAACTACAGGCTCTCATGGCTGTGCAGCCTTTTATTACATTTTACCCGGACAGGGTGTCCCTCAGGACCAATCCTTCCTTTATGCTTAAGGTGGTAACTAAACTATTCAACTGCCAACATTTTTCCCAAATCCGCAGAATAAGGGGGAGCGGATTCTGCATTCATTGGACATACACAGACAATTAAGATTCTACTTAAACAGGACCGAGTTTCTAAGAAAGTCTGAGAAATTATTGGTGGCATTTGCTTCCGGATCAGAGGGGAAGGCTATAGCAAAGCAGACTATTTGTAAGTGGATAAGCCACTGCATTCATTTTTGTTACTTGCACCATGGTAAACCTGTGCCCAAGGGAATCGGGTCATATTCCACCAGGGCTACCTCTACCTCAGCAGCCTTTCTCAGTGGAGTTCGAACCAAAGACATTCTAGAAGCTGCTACTTGGAGCTCTGTGCATACCTTCACAAAGCATTATCATTTGCCTCTCTTCTCCAAATCCAGGGCAGCCTTTGCCACTGCAGTTCTGCAGGGCCTTGTAGCCGCCCGTAATGCTATTTAGTTCCATCCTCCCATCCATAGCTTTGGGATTCTAGCCAAATGTAATGACTGCAGCAGTGAAACATGAAAAACATAGTACAGTTGTGTACACTTAATAAATGTAAATGTTTGAGTGTATTCAGTGTTGCAGTCCGGGTTACCGACCTGCCCATCCCCCTTTTCTATAACTTCTCTTTCCTTCACTATATTCTACAGCCTTTGTGGTGCATTTGTTTTTAGATGAAGGTAAAGTTTATGTTGCTAAAAGTGCATTTACATATATTGCTGTTTAGTTATATTTATATATGCATTTTTGCTCCCCATTTGGGGGCGCACCTGACATCTGGGATAAGAAAAACTGAATAAAATGGTGTTGGCTGCATGTTTTATACCTCTGACGACCTGACGTCATGGAAGAGGAGACAGCAACCGACGCAGGACCCCCAGGACTTTTTTATTCAGACTGAGGGCAACCTGCCAGCAGATTACCCAAATGTGATGACTGCAACAGTGAATACAATCGAACATCTACATTTATGGTAAGTGTACACAACTGTACTTTCTTCATGTTTTACTGTTGCAGTTGTGACTGTAGGAATTTCCTGCTGTGAAAGCCCTTGGCCTGCCCAACTAGCAGAGAAAACTGTTTTCGCCTCCCAGGCTGGCGAACACCTTTACCAATGTCAGTTAGCTCAGGTATAAAGCGAGCCAGCTGGCATCATCACTTCAGTCTTGTCGCCAGAGCCTAAAACAGTATACAAGTGCGTCGGTTGGTCCGCACCAGAGAGAAGTTGATGGAAAGAGAAGTACCCTGTTGGGGAACTCTGTTCTGTTTTTTAACTCATGTCAGATTAAGTAAATTGTCTCTGCTGTGGTAAACAAATCCCACACAGAGACTTCCATACTCTTTGCGTTACTTGTTTAGGCCCAGACCACAAAGTCTGTAATTGTCCTTTTTGTGCTAGGTTTAATGCTAAACGATTAGGTGTAGGACCGAATTATTAGCTTGTTTTCTAAGACAAGAGTCAGTTGACCTGTGTCCGATGGCATCCACCAGCCGCCCCAATCTTGAGCTACATAACCTCAAAAAAACTTGAGCCAAAGTTGTCAGACAGTTGCTCTCCTGACTCTCCAGCTAGACTGATAATTATTGAAGATGGTGAGGTGCTTTAGCAGTCCCCTTCGACATTTGAAACAGCAACCACAGGCCTCTGTGAGAATCATTTGGAGTTCAACATGCCTCCGGTGCCTTCAGCTTCCACTGCTCACATTTTCAGCTCATCTGTTGGGTCTGAGGTCTCTCAGCAGGCCACGGCTTTTGATGAGTGCTTGTTAACCGGCAATACAGTGAGGCCTAGGCCTACGCCAGTGCATTTCCACAGAGAGTAGGCCTAAGGCCAGACCCACCCCAAAGAAAGGAATTGTGAGAAGGCCTCCGCCTAGGCCTACAGGCTCCCAGTTGCTGGAATCCCAATAGGATTAGATTAAGCTAGCTGAGGACTTAATTAACATTGTAAGGCCTAGACAGGCCTCAGGTGAAGCCACCCCAGGGAAAAGGGATGACTATTCTGATATTTACCCAGATCCCTTACTGTTTGAGGAGGATTCAGACTTGACTCTGGCTCCGAAGAAGGACCCTCTTATACATCCTTTGAGGAATCAGATTCTGCTGAGAACCTTCCCTTAGCTTCACCTCCAGAGGGTCAGACTTTTGGGGGAACCCTTCATGCTATGAAGCAGCATTTTCAGTGGCAAGCACAAGATTACCCCCAAGCCAAGAGTTCTTGGACCTCCCTGAACACAAACCTTTAGCTGCCCCTCCCATTTTGGATGTGGTAGAGGATGTTCTCCTGGATGCTTCCATGAACCCAGACTCACTTCTTCCTGCCCCTAGGAAACAGATTTTATAGGGTGCTGGACACCTATAAATATCTGTTTAAAAATCCTTTGGCGGATCTGCCAGTTACTCCAGGGCCAAAAGGGTCTAGGGCCAACGCCTCTCAATTCCATATGATCAAATATCAGCAAACCATCAGAATTAACTCAAGCAAAAGATTTCAACCACAGGGCACAAAAGTCTTTCCAAAGAACTTTTGGACTTGTCACTCCATTTCCCATGTGGCTAAACACACTTTGCATTGTGACTTTGATGCTATGGAGGTATCTTTTAGGGCACCTGTCACTGGCTCAGTGATTAGGAGACATGCATGGCTTAGGGACCAGTCTCTCCCTGATCATGTAAAGGCTAACCTTTTTGAGCGCCTCACCTTGACAAAGACAGACTTTTTGGATAAACAGCTGAAGCAGTACTCAGAAAGATGGAAGACAAGGTAAAGTCCATTCATACAGTTAAGGACGACTTGCAAGTACAACCAACTAGGTTTAGCAGGAATTTTTTAGCAGAACATTAGTCCTTTCCTACTCAGCCTAGGAGTAAACCTAGAAAGCCTCAAAAGGACAGAGCTTCCAGGCAAAGTCATCACCAGCTGAGACCAAAGCAGTGGACCTCTGAAACACCCAGGCAAGGGAGTTCTAGATCACAGCCCCCAGCCAGAGAGCAATTATGACTCTCTCCTTCCACTCCACCCTCCCACCACCACCCCAAAACTTAGGAGGAAGACTGTCTCTCTTCCTCCAAAACTGCAACCACATAACTTCATATCAGTTGGTTCTAAACATTATTGGAAATGGTTACAAACTCACTTTCAAAGAGCCCATAGTATACTCAGGTTTCCCAGATGTACCCCCAAATCAAACAACTCAGGCTCTCAAACAGATACAAATTCTCTCTTCACAGGGTGCGGTGGAGCCAGTTCCAGAGGAACAAAAGGGGAAAGGCTTTTGCTCAGTTATTCCTAGTCCAAAGAAAATAAGGATCTTAGCACACCATTCTGGACCTATCCAGCTTAAACTGGTTCCTCAGGATACCAAAGTTCAAAATGCTGACACTACAAAAATTACTTCCCTTGATAACTCCTCAGGCCTTCATGGTCTCCGTTGACCTAAAGGACTCCTACTTAAACATTCCTATTCAAAAATCACACAAGTGTTATTTGCTTCAGAGCAAGCCCTTGTCACTATTAGTTTTCAGGTCTGCCCTTGGGGTTATCTACTGCTCCAAGGATTTTCACAAAACTGCAGAACCAAAGGGGTCGAGATTTACCCTTACCTGAACGATTGCCTAATACAGGCAGCAGACATTCCAAAGATCAACAAAGATCTGAAATTCACACAGGATCTCCGACTTCTCTGGGGTTCATGCTAAGCTGCAGTGGTACCTGAAGAGGATGTTGTGCAGTGCTCTCACTCACTAGACACCCAAATACCCTTGATGCCGTGCCTCAAGCAAGAGGTCACATGTTGGGTGCAGGCTTGCACCCAAAATTGGGGGCTGCTTTTCAGATTTGTGCCCCAGGGCCAAATCCTCTCCACATATGCCTTGGAGACAGCATGGGGGGGCCATACCCAATACCTTCAAACTTAAGGATTATGGCCCACTCAACAAAGGAGGAGGCACATAAAGTGGAAAGAACTCATTGCAGTGCAAAACAGCTTAATGGCTTTCTAGGACAAATGGGACACAGGGATCCTACTAGTACAAACAGACAATACCACAGTCATGTGGTACATAAACAGGGAGGCACGTACTCCTATCACCCTATGTCGACTAGCCATGCAAATATGGGAGGCAGCACAATCCTTAGGCCTGATGTCATGGCACAATACCCGCTGGGCAAAAAGATTACCCTGGTAGATCACCTCAGCAGGAATCTGACAGACCCCCATGAATGGCATCTCCATCCAGACATTTTCTGCACTGTAACAAAGCAGTGTGATGTCCCCCCAGGTGGACATGTTTGTCAGCAAGGACAGCATTCACCTACAGAAGTACTGCACCAGGACAAGACAGACATCTGCGTGGAGAACAGATGACTTCTCCTTCCCTTGGACTCACCTCTTCATTTGTGCCTTCCCAACTTTACCCCCTGTTGCTTCTAGTGCTTCTGAAGATCAAGGAGAAGTGCCCAAAGGCCATATTGACAGCTCCGGACTGGCCCAGGCAGCACTGTTTCCCTCTCCTCCTCGAGGTCACCAATTAAAAGCCTTTGATATTTCCTCAGAGGGTTGACCTCACTCAGAACAAGGGGAGGATTGTGCACCCCAGCCTTCAGACTCTCTGACTCTGTTTGGTGTATTCCACAGTCCCCTACTGTACTTCCAGCTTGTGTCAGCAGGCAAAAAACATTTTAAGAGTCTAGAAGGCCTACCACCAGAAAATTTTACTCAGCCAAATGGAAACGTTTTTTGATTTGGTGCCAGAAGTACCGGCTTCTGCCAAATTCTATTAGTATTCCTAACATTTTGGAGTACCTGGCCAACCTAGTGGAGAAAAGTCTGTTATTCCTCCATTGAGATGCATGCCTCCGGCCATCTCTACCCACGTCCCTAGTCATCCTGCAATTTATTTAAACCCTTTACTGAAGCAATTTCTTAGGGGAGTTATTCACATTAGGCCCCTGAGGAGCAAGCCCACACCTCCTTGGGACCTCATCTTTGTCCTAGAAAAATGAACTTTGCCTCTTTTCAAGCCTGCAGCCTCTACCACTTTAAAACTTCTGACCTGAAAAACAGCCCTACTAATGGCTTTCACTTTAGCCAGGAGGGTCTCAAGTTGCATGCCCTAATGGCAGTGGAGCCTTTCATCATCTTCCATAAAGACACGGTCTCTCATTGAACTAATCCATCTTTCATGCCTAAAGTGGTGACTAAATGTGTCTCTGAATCAGACCATTCATCTACCCACTTTCTTTCCCAACCTCTGCAGTCTCTGGATCTACATAGGATGCTACTCTACTTGACCAGGAGTAAATTGTTGAGGAAAACAGAGCAGCTGTTCATTACTTTTGCTCCAAACTCGGAAGGAAAACCTATTTCTAAACAGGCTATTTCCAAGTGGATTTTCCACTGCATCTCTTTTTGTTACAGCCACCATAGCAAAAAGCTCCTGATTTGATTAGGTCCCACTCTACTAGGGCCACAGCTACTTCTACAGCTTTCTTCAGAGGTTCCCACTGACTGCATCATGGAGGCAGCCACTTGGTCTTCTGTGCATACCTTCACTAGGCAGTACCACCTGACAACCTGTTCCAAGTCTAGAGCAGGTTTTTCATCTGCGGTCCTGCAGGGAATCCTCTCCTCTCTTTAATCTACTTCCACCCTCTCTAAAGCTTTGGGAATCTTCCCAGCAGTCAGGACTGCAACAGTGAAACACTTAGAACATAGTACATGTCGCTCGTCCAGTCAGGATAAAATAGACTAGCCTTCATGGGTTCTGTTCAAACAACTTTATTATGTACAAACACATCAGGCTTGAGGCTTAAGAACTTTAACTTAGATAAACTTATAAACTAGCTATTACACTCGTACATGCTCACTGTCTGGCTGCACTCTCAAAATGACACTGAAGCTAGCATGTGCTTGCTATTTATATGCACGTGCTGACTTTAAAACGCTTTTTAAAGGTACAACACACTATTCTACATCCTCCCTTTGAGAAATGAGTCATTCAGTATTGACAACATTGATTGATATGCAATTGATACAAATAATTATTTGTCGTGCAGCTATACAGAACTACATACATATAGACAGTTTTGTCCAGGCTGCTGTGTATTTCACACTAAGTCTGGAAATATACGACCAAATCGTGTGACATAGAAGTTGGAATTAGGTCTAGCAACTGGGACGGTCTCTGCTGAATGTTCAGCTTTGGGGACATCAGGAATGGAAGTAGAAGGTAAGACACGTTCTGCAACAGGAACATTGTCTGGATTGCTCTGAGATCTAGAGTCCATATCACAGGAACAATGCTGTGACATCGATTCTGGTCCAGGAAGATGTCTGCGATTTTTCAGTACTCCACACCCTCAGATTCTACGAAGTAGGATCTCTGCTTGGTACATATACCTGTTACTTGACCTGTCTGGTCTAAACCTTTCACTGTTTGTATCCTCACGGTCTCTCCTCCTTTCATTGGACGAAGAAATCTGCTCGATTTGTCATAACTGGACTTCTGGAAAGAAAGCTTTCTGAAAAGTTGATCTCTAATTGTCTTGTTCTTAGCTTTAGGCCTTAACAAACTGTATCTAATAGGCAAAGTTCTGGTTTGCTGAGACAGAAGTCTGAGCAGCCGATTTAAGTATGATGTCATGGGGTATGTTTCTGAGATTAAGTAAATTCAAAAAGACATCGATATTGCCACTCTTTGATTTTTCCAGCAATTGCTTTACACTCTGTACTGTGCATTCAGCTAGTCCATTTGACTGTCGATACTCTGGACTACTAGTAACATGTACAAAGTCCCATTCTTTTGCAAATTTCTGAAACAACTGACTGATTAATTGGGTACCATTGTCAGAAATAACTGTGACTGGACTACCATGGGCTGAGAAATGACATTTCAACTTGGTAATAGCAGTGGATGTTAGATTAGGTAGTAAATCAATCCCAAACCAGTTTGAATAAGAGTCTACTAACACTAAGTAATACTAATTATTCTACACAAGTATATTAGTGGGTACTGTTAACCAAGGTAGTTCAGGGACTTGACTTGGCTGAAAATGTAAATGCAGTTTAGTACTATTGCATACTGAACAAGAAGAAAGTACTCTGTCATTGTTTTTTCTAGGGAAGGTCAAAATACTAGTCCTCTTGCACTTCTTTTGGTAGGATTGGAACCAGGGTGACCACGATGCAAAATCTAAATATATTAATGTAAGGAAGCAGGAACAACAATTTTAGGCCCTTTGAAAATAAGGTCAACTTCCTTCAACATCTCCTCTCTGTAAGGAAAATAAGTTTGTACTTCAGGTGGTACACTAGATTGCTTTGACAGCCATCCAGCATTAATGTAGTGGTTGAGCTTTTGCAAAATTGGATTAGTCTTTGTATTATCTCTCAGCTCATAAAGTATCTTGGTAGAAAAGTTATGCACTTCCGTGATGTCAAAGTCAAAATTCTTTGCATGAAGCTGCTCCATTGTATTTCTGGGCGATCTTGATAAGTTATCAGCCAAGTAAAGAAGTTTGCCTTTTGTGTAGACCATTTTGAAGTTGTACTTTTGTAATTTGAGCATCGTTCTTTGTAATAACACTGGAGCTGAATGCATAGTCTTCTTTAAAATAGTACCTAGAGGTTGGTGATCAGTTTCAATCTGGATAGCTCGACCATAGATATAATCATGAAACTTTGAACATGCAAATACTGTTGCCAAAAGTTCTTTCTCAATTTGAGCAACGTTGTATTTCAGTTTGGGTAAGAGATCTAGATGCTTAGGCTACCTCTTGAAGAATAACTGCACCAAGACCAAATTTTGAAGCTTCATAGGAGAGAGTTACTGGTTTATTGGCATTGTAGTATCTTAATGTGGGTAGGGTGGCAATTTTTTGCTTAAGGTCTTCAAATGCTTTCTGGTGCTTTTCCAACCAAGACCATATAACATTTTTGAGTGTCAGTTCTCATAAAGGTGCTGTCAACTCACTGATGTCTGGTATAAACTTGTTTAAATATTTGGCCATGCCAAGAAAACATAGAGCTTGAACTTTATCTACAGCTGGCATCTCAGGAATGGCTGTTTGCTTGGATGGGTCTGGTCGCTAGCCAGTGCTAGTAAATAAATGTACCTACATATGTAACTTCTGGTAGTCTGAATTTGCACTTCAGAGGATTGAGCTTTAAGTTAACTTCATGTGCTCTATCTAGAACTCTCTTAAGGTTTCATGCTCTGCTTCACCATTGCCTCCAACCAATAAATCATCTACTATTATTACACAAGGACAACCTGACAAAAATTGCTTCATTGCACGCTGAAAGACTTCAGTTGCTGAACTTATTTCAAATTGCATCCTGAGGAATCTGTTTTTGCCAAACGAGGTACTGAAAGTAGTCAGTAATGAGGATTTGCGATCAAGCATTAGTTACCAAAATAAACTTTTATCTTGCATTGCTGTCGGAACTTTTCTTGCTAGTCTGACCACTGGACTGACTTCTGGGTCTTGCTTCATAGAGTACACAACTGGAAGTTTGCCCAACTAGTCATCGAAAACTTCAGCATATTCTGAAAAAATAGCTCCAATAAAATTGAAACTAGGATATATGCTTATATGATCAACTACTTTGGTTAAGGAACGCAAATTAATTCTCAAACTGTCTCGAGACCCAGTAATGACTGCACAGGTCTTCAGACTACATAGAATAACAAGTTGTAACAGCTCCTAGCCAAATAACTTGAAAACACTACTGAGCCTTTGGTTTGAATTTCTTCACCTCCATAAGCAACAAGTTTCACACAACTAGCCACATTGAGTTGTTCGCCAGTTCTCACCTTAGCAAATGCGTCTGCTGACATAACATTACACTTTGAGCCAGTGTCCACTTTAAGCTCGGTGGATTTACCTTTGATTTGGACAGTACAAAACTCTTCACTCTCTGCCAGAAATTTACTGCATGAACCTTTTCACCAATTACTGATACACCATCTACGTTACGGCTCTCTGTGTGATCAACTTGCTTTTTTGAGTGACCATTCTTTGTAACTGTGTGGGGTTTACTTGATTTGCAAAACTTCTGAAAATCGTTCCATTTTTTACACTTGTGGCATTGCTGACCAAATGCTAAGCATTTTTCTCTTTTAGACTCGTGATTGGCACCAAAATTGCGACAGTTAGTAATAAAGCTGGATTTGGGTTTTGCTACTTTTGTACTGCACAGAGCTTGCCATTTTCTTAGAATTTGCTGGAAAACTACAGGTTTTTACTTGGGGAGCCTGCAGGGGTAGCAGTTACCATGTGTGTAGGCCTGCTTCTGCTAGCCATATGTTGCATGCTGTCTACATTTGCTCTGGAGCCCGCTGAAGCCATGCTCTTATCACTTGCAAGCATACTTGTGGGCCTTTCTGTAACTTCATGGATTTGACAAATCTCAATAGCTTTGCTCAGCATTAAATCTCTGTCGCAAAGCAAAATCTTTCACTGCAGCACTATTAATACCATGCACAAGCCTGTTCTTTATTAACTCATCTTTTAAGTCACCAAACAGACATATTTTAGCTTTGTTTCTCATGTCAGTAACATAAGCTGTAGAAGTTCCCCTGGATTCTGATCTCTTGTGTAAACAAATGCCTCTCCATTTAATGTAATAATTGTCTGGGGATTGCACATTTCCCTCAACTTGCATTTCAAACACTCTGGGTCTTCCCTTGATTCAGCCTGTACAACAATATGAGTTTTCACCTTCTCTGTCATATGCTGCTGGTGCATACACACATGAACAATCTGTTTCAATGGCCTCTGACCCAGCTAGGTTTAGCAAAATGAATGCCCTAGTGCGTGCATCTTTGTTAGAATATGCTGTTTGTATAAAATATCGTACTCTTGCTCAAACACACACCAGTTCTCTGCAATATTCTGATCAAATACAAGTGTTGATGGTTTTGGAAATCCATCTGCCATATTAACTCATAACAGTGAAGGCTTTTGCAAGTACACACACACACACACACACACACACACACACACACACACACACACACACACGAAATTTATGCCAATATTTGTAACTATGCCTAATGGCCCAAGCTTCTGAATAACTGAACTTTGCGAAATAAGACTGTTATGCTCCGGAATACTCTTGAAATAACTGTACTGTAAGAAATCACCTCTTATCAGTGTAAGAAACATTTCGGATAACCGTATTTTGTGAATAAACAGCACACAGAAACTTTCCAAAATGCCTGTACTTTTTTGAAATAACTCTTTACAGTGCAAGAGACACTCTGTATTGGCGGCAGTTTGCGAACATACACACCCAGCACAGAAACTTTTCGAAATGGCTGTATTTTGACTTTACTTCATGAAATAGTTGCACCTTGCACACACGCACAAACTCTTCAGAATAAATGCACAGTAATAAGCACATATTGTAAGCACTTTACACACTTTGAGATACTTCGAATAACTCTAGTTGGGCCCGTTAATACAATGCAAAGTAGTAGTTATGCCAAAAAACATGCAGTCGCCTTGGCTTATTTAAGCTTAATGTGCCTTTTTTGCCCTTATTGTAGTGTTTTTGCTTGTTTTTCCATGCGCATTATACATTTCTTGTGCTTGTTTTACTCTAAACATGCCCATTTTACTTTAAACATACTTGTACAATTCTGAGGTAATTCTGAACCCCTTATGTGCTTTTCTGATCGTTTTATCAGATATTGTAATTTTAAACATTTCGATTAATTAATAAACCTTTTGTGCCTCTGGCTTGTTTAGTAATGCAGTTTGTGCCCTTGTAATGCTCCATTTTATCTTTTTTATAAAGTAAATCGTTTGTGCAAGTTTTCGTTACCTTAGTTTTGTTTCTGGTGCTTTTTTGTGCTCAGTTCTCTTAGTTTACCTTCACTGTTAACTCTGTACCTCATAGCTTTGAAAAGCAGTCTCTGGAATCTCTGTTTTGATACCATGTCACTCGTCCAGTCAGGATAAAATAGACAAGTCTTTGTGGGTTCTGTTCAAACAGCTTTGTTATGTACAAACACATCAGGATTGAAGCTTAATAACTTTAACTTGGATAAACTTATAAACAAACTATCTCTTACACTCGTACATGCTCACTCTCTTGGCTGCACACTCAAAATGGCAGTGAAGCTACTACGTGCTTGCTATTTATATGCACGTGCTGACCTTGAAATACTTCTTAAAGGTACAACACGCACACAATATTCTACAGTGCAGTTGTGTACACTTACCATAAATGTAGATGTTCGAATGTATTCACTGTTGCAGTCTTCTTTCCCTCCCACCTACCTCCTCAACGTACCAGGTAATCAGCCAAGGACCCTACACCCTCCAACCCTGGTTGGAGTCCACTCTACTTTGACCCACCTTATGCAGGGGCCTTCATGGATCAACACTACCTTGGTCCTTCTAGGATGCACCTGGGGGGGCTCCTCCTGAGTGGGTCAAAAAAGTACTGAAGTGATGATGCAGGCTGGCTCCCTTTATACCTGAGCGTACTAACTTTAATTGTGTCTGCCAGCCTGGGAGGCGAAAACATTTTTCTCTGGTAGTTGGGCCGGCCAAGGGCTTTCACGGCAGGAAATCCCAACAGTCAGGACTGCAATAGTGAATGCATTAGAACATCTTCATTTATGGTAAGTGTACACAGCTGTACTTAACTCTCTCTTCCACATACATCTTGACTTTTCAGTTACTTACTTTCCTTAGTACATAAGAATCCTTTTGTCTTTGCTTATTGAACCCCCCCCCCCCATAATCTGAACATGTATCAAATACCCAAATGACTAATAAAGGATAGTCTCTTCGATCAGATTGGTAAAGATTGAATTTTTTTAACTTCATCTTTCATAAAGATCTCTCTAAAGAAAGGCTGCATTAACTGCTGCTTCAAAATTTGGCTGAGACATTGTTCCATTCGTGCAGGTAAGTTTACTCATGTAAGTTGGATTTAAACAGTCCGGCTTTGTAGAGAAATGAGGAAAAAGCTTTCTGTACTTGAAAGTCAGCGCAATGGGCAGTATTTCTTTTGACCAACTAAATAAACCAGCTTTGGACAAGGCCTGTATAAAAATAATGAGCAGTTCCTGAATCTGTGGCTCTGCATCGTAGGTAGGTATTCAAAAACTTAAAGGAACTCCCCAATAATGTGTGCCACCATTTCCTTCCAATGAGAGCAGTAACAGACTGAAGTAAGCTGTGTAAAGGTCTTTAACTGATTTGGCATAAGATCCGAAATTAAGAAAGACTCAGTCCTAACAAAAGGGGGAAGAGTGAAAATATTCCTTCTGATCCCATGCTGACATCCTTCCAAATGAAAATTCATTACAGATCATCCAAGGTTCACAAAAAGCAGCTTTGTGTAGGCTCATCCTCTACACAGTGTATAGCATTAAAGGCAGTAAAAGCAGCAGTAAACACACTCCTCTGCACTCTTCATTCGCCTATGACTCTCCTCTAGAATCTGTGCAAAAGCAGTTTGTACATATTCCAGCAATGAACTAGCAAAATGAAACCCCAGATAAGTAACTGATTAGTTTGGTTTATAAAAGGTAAGACCTGTGTCAGCTTGGAGGGGGGGGGGGGGGGGGGTGTTACGAGTGAAAAATTGACTGCGTACATTTTTCTGATGTTAATCTTGCACACCAAAATAGGTTCATATCAAGTCTATGTAGACCTTGAATTGCCACAAGAGGCTCCTTCTCAGGACGGGTTAAATACAAAAGTTATCTGCATACATCACTGTGTTAAAAGCATATATATCCCAATCCTGTAGTCTAGCAGTGGTGAAATGCGCAGAAATGCAGCTAAAGGTTTGATATAAAGAGCAGACAAGAAGAGAGGAGACACCCCTGTCTTGTGCACTAAGAACGTGAAAGCTGTCGGAATTACCTAGAATCAATTTGAATTCTTGCCAGTGATCTCGTATACATCTTCCTCAAAAGATTGACTGATTAAAAAAAAAACTGTATTCCAACACAAGAAAAACTGTATTCCAACACAAGAAAAAGCAAGTCCCATTGAACCAGATCAAAACCTTTTTCCACATTGATGCCAGTAATAGAGAGGCATTTTGATCTATGAGCATCTTCAATCACTGTTGATATTTTCATTAATTTATCAAATGTGAAATGGCTGTTAATGTTGCCCATCTGGTCAGTATGCACGAGAAAAGGCAGAAATGTTGAGATCATACTGGCTAATATTGCCATTAAATAGCATAAAGTCATAATTGAGTACAGAGATATGAGGCTACTTGAATTAAGTCATCTTTTGATTGTAGTATGAAGTGGATGGTATTGTCTAGAATTAGGGAAAGTTCCCCCAGTAGCAGAATAAAATCTAATAATTCAGAAAACTTTATAAAAAGTTTCCATACTACCCTTATTTTAAGTCAAACGTCTGAACCTGGTTTCACTTTTGCTAGATTTCTGCCATCCTTTTAACTTCATGAAGAGAGATTTCCTTACCTGCTCACATTTGTGATTTTCATTAAAGTGCAGGAGGTTGAGTGAGATCAAAAAAACTTGGCCTCATTCTGAGAAAACGGCTTGTCCTTTTTAACATCATGAAACAAAATCAATCCTAGTACCTTATAAGTAGAGTCTACAGTTGTCTGTACGAGGGTCCTTAATTCTGGTTACTACCTTAGTAGATGTTCATCGTGTTACCCTGCTGCAGTCATTACACACGGGTTATCCTGTCGTCAGGTGGTCCCGCAGTCGTCCGGATTTCCAAAGTCTTGGTCCGACTTCGGTTGCTGTCGCTTCATCCCTGACGTCAGTGCGCCAGGGGTATATATATTGCAACCGACGCCATTTTCTTCAGTCTTTCTTGCCGCGCGGTGCCCGATACAGAAGCAGTTCGCAAGTGCCAGTCGGCCGACTCCTGAGATTTTCGAATTTCAGACCGAAGTCTTCTATAAAGCTAAGTACCCCGTTGGGGAACCTTTTCTTGCCTCAGACTGATGTCAGTAAAAGTTAACAATTGTATTTCTTGTGGGAAGCAAATACCTCATAAGGATTTTCATTCTTATTGCATACCTTGCCTAGGCCCTGATCATGACGTCACTTCTTGTCGTTTTTGTGCTAGATTTAATAAACGTACTATTAAAAGACGATTTGATTTCGCACAACACTTTTTTGGTAGAAAATTTAATTACACCATGCCGTCGGAGCTACCGACGTGCACAAAAAGCGTAGGGACAAGGACCGACAGCCCAGGCCTAAGCCTGATTCCAAGGCCTCTGTTGATCCGGTCTTCGGTTCTCCGGATATCAGTGAGGCTCCGACGCAGCCTCTGACTACCGCAGTTCTGGAACCCGAGACAGCCACAGATATTTTGACGGAATGTACTAGGCCTACACAGCCTTTTACTTCAGGCCCTTCCGACGATTTTCCTTCCAAGGACGTCGGTGCTTCTGAAACGCCATTGGTTTCTGAAGGCGTTTTCAGACCCGACAACTCTTACAGTCAAAACGTTTTCCAAGTCAAAGACTCCTAAATCGAAAAAGGCTTCACTTCAGTCTCCTGTTCAAGGCCCTATGTCTAAGAAACAGATGCTCAGGATGGCTGAAGATTTGATTTCTCTTATCAGGGGTTCTCACAGCCTCTTCCTGACAAAAGGCCTAGACAAGAGGGGAAGATTCTGCTTCCTCTGAACAACTGTCTATTTCTTCAGATTCCTCTGAGGACCAAGACTATTCCTTCTCTTCTTATGAAGATTCTGATGCTGAGGACTCTATTCCCTCAGCTTCCCCTCCAGAAGATTACTCTTTTGGGGAAACTTTACACACTGAGGGAACATTTTCACTGGGAAGGTCAGGATTACTCTGATTCCAAGAAAAGGCTCAGAGTTTCTTTTACTCCCCCAGCACAGACCCCTAGCCATTCCTCCTGTTTTGGACATTGTGGATGATGTTTATTTAGAATCCAGTTTCAACCCTGACTCTCTACCTCCTGCCCTGGCCAAGCCTGACAGATACTACAGAGTACCTGATTCCCACAAATTCCTTTACAAAAGCCCAATAGCTGACCCAGAGACTATCTCCCAGGGTCCCAAGGGGGCTAAGGCTTCCATGGCTAAAAATCCAGTTCCTTCTGAAAGGGATTCAAGAGCACTAAACAGATGGGGGAAAAAGGTTTACACCTCAGCCACTTTAGCCATGAGAGCACTAAACTGTCAATTTCTTATGCTTAAGTATCAGCAATTTCTGATCTCTCAGTTAAAACAAAAGATAACCACCCTCCCTCAACAATCTGAATTGAAAGACGTGCAGGATTTGTTGCACGCCACCGAACAGGTGGGCAAACATACCTTACAATGTGGGTTTGACTCTTTAGAGGCCTCCTGCAGAACAGCCGTCACTGGATCAGTTATACCTAGGCATGCCTGGTTAAAGGAACAAAGTCTGCCTGATCATGTTAAAGCAAAACTACTAGATGCTCCCTTAAGCAGGATGTTCTTTTTGGTGTTAAAGCAGAAGAAGTTTTAAAGAAAATGGAAGATAAGGCGAAATCAATGCAGACAGTCAAAGATTTCCTACAAGTACAACTCCCTCGCTTCAGCAGAAACTGGCCAACAAAAAATTGGTCCTTTCCAGCCTCTGACAGGCCTCAGAGGGGTAAATACAGGCGCCCAAGGGGCAGAGGACAACCACAAGCTCAGTATAAACCTCGCCATTGGGGCACTCCAACCCAAAAGGGAGGAGAAGACCGGTCTCAATCCACCAGAAGGCAAACTCAATGACTTACACCTCAGCTGGCCAAACAAAGCACTTTTGTCAGCCCCCCTGGGGGGAAAACTAGCACTATTTGCAGACAACTGGCACACGGTCACAAAGGACAAATGGGTCCTAGACATAATTTTACAAGGATACAGATTCCACTTTCACACCTTGCCAATAAAAAGAGGAATGCCAAACCTGCCACAAAATCAAAGGGCAGAGGCTCAAAAACAAATTACAGCTCTCATGGCCATGAGAGCCATTCAAAGGGTACCAACTCAAGAGCAAGGCCAAGGATTTTACTCAAGACTCTTCCTAGTACCCAGAAAAGAAAATGCTTGGAGACCAATTCTGGACCTTTCAATCCTAAACACGTGCTTACAAGTTCCCAAATTCAAGATGCTAACACTACAGCAGCTACTTCCCATGTTGGGCAAGGAAGCATGGCTGGTAACGTTGGACCTCAAGGAAGCATACCAGCATGTCCCTATCAGACAAAGTTGCAGAAGATACCTCCGTTTAATTGCAGGTTCAACCCACTATCAATTCTCTGCACTGCCCTTTGGCTTATCTACTGCGCCCAGAGTATTCACAAAATGCCTGGCACCAGTAATTGCGTACTGCAGACAGAGGAATTCATATATATCCATACCTGGACGACTGCCTCATCCAAGCAGAAAGAAAAGACATTCTCCTACAACATCTGGCCTTTGTGAAGCATCTACTAAATTGTATGGGGGGGGTACACAGTAAACGAAAAGAAGTCAAAACTAGTACCCTCACAAAAAATGACATTCCTGGGTGCCAGCTTGGACGCAACGGCCCAGAAGGCTCATCTTACACCAGACAAGCAATTACAACTGACTCAATACTTCAAGACATTGGCAACAAAGACCCAATTAACTGCAAGAAAAATTCTGCAGGCTTTGGGCTTCATGGCATCTTGCATTCTGATAATACCATTTGCAAAGCTGCATATGAGGAAATTACAGTGGTACCTAAAAAGTGTATGGTCTCAACACAGCCACAGCTTGGACACAGTGATATCTCTCATCCTCTGCCTTCAACAGGAATTTCTATGGTGGGCACAGGCATGTCACCTCAACAAGGGTCAGCCTTTCACCTTGCCCACACCCAGGCAAACTATCACAACAGATGCTTCAGACTATGCCTGGGGGGCACACATGGCAGGGCAATGCATTCAAGGCCTATGGACTACAGAACAAAGAAAACTGCACAGAAACCAAAAAGAGATGCTAGCTGTACAGAAGGCTCTGACAGCCTTCAAGGATCTTCTACAGCCAGGACAGCTTGCAATACAGATGGACAACACCACAGTAATGTGGTACATAAACAAACAAGGGGGAAACATTCCTACCCTCTATGCAGGCAAGCAATAATCTTATGGAACACAGCTCTGGCCTACCAAGTCCAGTTACAAGCTCAATTCCTGCCAGGACAGAAAAACACATTGGCAGACGACCTAAGCAGAAACATCAAAGATCCCCACGAGTGGAAGCTAGACCCACAAATATTTACAATGATAACTCAAAGATGGGGCCTACCAAATATAGACCTGTTTGCCAGTCCTCAAAACTACCAGCTGACAAAATTTTATACAAGGACATCCCACCATCAAGCTTGGAAAGTGGACGCTCTCTCCTTCAGTTGGAAAAACCTGACAGCATATGCCTTTCCTCCATTACCTCTTCTCACAAAGGTTCTTTTGAAGGTCAAAAAGGAGAAACCTTGAATGATTCTCATAGCCCCAGACTGGCCACGCCAGCACTGGTACCCGCTACTGAAGAAATATGGCTCACAGCCCACCATGGATATTGCCTCAAATACCTCATTTGCTCACGCAGCAGAACAAGCAGATTCTACACAGACAGATCAAAACCTTAAACCTGGCTGCATGGCAAATCAGTTAAGTATCCAACCTGCACCTCTTTCACAAGCAGTACTGAATGTTATTCTAGAAGCTGGAGGCCAAGCACCAGGAAGGCTTACTTGGACAAATGGAAAAGGTTTTCTGCTTGGAACCAAGCTAAATGCCAAGACACAACTCGGCCTCATATGCCTCACATTCTGCAGTATTTAGCTGAGATGTTGCATAAGGGACTTTCCTTCTCCTCAGTTAAGATCCATGCATCAGCTATTTCAGCTCAGTACGACACGAATCCACCTTTATTTTCAAATCCTCTCCTAAGGCAGTTCCTCAGAGGGGCAAAAAACATTAGACTACCTAGAAGAGCTCCTACACCAACATGGGATCTCAACTTTGTTCTGGAAAAACTAACGCTGCCCCCTTTTGAACCAGCTTTTTCTGCAGACCTTCAGTTCCTATCTTGGAAGACTGTCCTGCTCCTGGCAATAACTTCTGCTAGGAGAGTCTCAGAATTACAAGCACTTATGGCAGTGGAACCTTTCCTCATTTTTCATCAAGACAGAGTTTCTGTACGAACTAATCCTTCATTCATGCCTAAGGTGGTTTCCAGTGTAGCTTTAAATCAAACCATCCACCTGCCCACCTTCTTCCCCAATCCACAGAACAAAGGTGAGAGACTCCTGCACTCCTTGGACATTCACAGGCAGCTTCGTTACTACTTGGATAAAACTAAGGCTTTCAGAAAAACTGACCAGCTCTTTGTTTCCTATGCTACAGCTTCTCAAGGGAGGGCCATATCCAAGCAAACCATTTCTAAATGGATAGGCCATTGCATACGATTCTGCTATACCCATCATGGGAAACCAGTTCCTCCTACCATTAGATCCCACTCTACCAGGGCAACAGCTACCTCTACAGCCTTTCTCAGGGGGGTTCCTACCAAACAAATTTTAGAAGCTGCAACTTGGAGTTCTGTACACACCTTCACCAAACATTATCACTTGCCTCTTTAGTCTTAGTCCAGGGCGGGCTTCGCCACTGCAGTTCTGCAGGGCCTCATTACCTCCTCTAACCTTCTATGATGCCTCCACCCTACCTTAGCTTTGGGACTCAACCCATGAGTAATGACTGCAGCAGGGTAACTCTATAAACATAGTACAGTTTTGTACCTACCATAAATATAGATGTTCGAGTGTTCACCCTGCTGCAGTCCAAGTTACCCTCCCTCCAACCCCTCTGATCTACTGGCTAAATCTTTGCTATGCCTTACTGATGTATTTGCTTACAGCTGAAGGAATTTTGTGTCTGTAAAGTGTTCACACCTTTTGGTACTAATTTTGGATCACCTTTTTGGGGGCACCTGACATCTGGGCAAGAAAAACTAAAGAAAATTGAGTTGGTTGCAATATATATACCCCTGGCACACTGACGTCAGGGATGAGGCGACAGCAACCAACGTCGGCCAAGACTTTGGAAATCCGGCCGACTGCGGGGACCGCCTGACGACAGGATAACCCATGTGTAATGACTGCAGCAGGGTGAACACTCTAACATCTACATTTATGGTAGATACAAAACTGTACTTTTTTAAGATTCTATGACTAAAAGCGAAGTACCTTTGTGAAGAAGGGGAGATGTCAAACGATTTTGGTTTCCTTGCCCATTTTTGTGGTGTTTCCTAAAATCCTCCTCACATTCTAGAATAGAGGCATCTGTGCAGTTACCAAGTCATGGTTTAAAGCAGCCGAGAATACCCCATCTGGTTTCAGTGCCTTCCACACTTTGACCAGTAGCTGCACAGACGAGAGCTAAAGGTGGAGGTGCCTTAATTTACATCAATAAAAAGAACATATAGGGTAGTCAAACAAGATGAGTGCAAGAATTAATCTGTGTGAATGTCATCTTAGACAAAATCCTGTACTATATCCTAGCCAGCCTCAGGTCACCCTCCATGTCCCAAGAAGCTCACAGTACATACTTGGTCCTACTGAAGACACTATTCATCCACCCTAGTACCCTAATCCTGAGAGAATCTAATTACCCTCTGTGGAGTGGGAATCCTACACTACCTCAAATCTACAGGCATAGAGATTCCTGGACTTTGTAAATACAAAAACCTTTAATTATATAGTGAGTACACCCTCTAGAGGCTCCAACATACTGAACCTCGTGCTCACAAATGTGGGAAAACACTGCCCCCCCCTCAATCCATAAAGCTATCTCCTTTGGGATGAAAATCAACTACGTAATCAAAATTAAGAAGCAATTAAAAATTAATTTCCAACATGCATGGATCTGCACTTGTCAGGAAATAACCTAATGAATTTTTCTTCTCTCAATCAACATATATGCCTGGTATCTGCTATCTGAAATGTCTGCACATATTACATGTTCTTCGTGTTTCACTGTTGCAGTCATTACATTTGGGTAATCTGCTGGCAGGTTGCTCTCAGTCGGAATGAATTCCAAAGTTTTGGGTCGTGCGTCGGTTGCTGTCTCTTCTTCCATGACATCAGGTCGTCGGGGGTATAAAACAGGCAGTCGATGCCATTTTCTTTAGTCTTTCTTGCCGCACCGTGCCTGAAGCAGAAGCAGTTTGCAAGTGCCGGTTGGCTGACTCCGGAAATTTTCGAATTCGAGTTTCAGAACGGAATTCTTCACTAAAGCTAAGTATCCCGTTGGAGAAACTTTTTCTCTCTCCATACCGATGTCAGTAAAAGTTAATAATTGCATTACTTGTGGGAAGCAAATACCTCATAAGGATTTCCATTTGTACTGTATTCCTTGCCTAGGCCCTGATCATAACGTGCCTAGCTGTCAGTTTTGTGCTAGATTTAACCAACGCACTATTAAGCGTCTGTATATCTTTGCTTCAAAATATTTTGGAAACGGATTTAACTGTCCTGAAATGTCGTCGGATAGCAATCCAGCTACTGGAGTTCACAAAAATTGCAAAGAAAAGGACAGAGACAGCCCGTCGAGGTCCAAAATCGACGATGAAGCTTCTCCTAAGCCAGTTGCCGGTTCGCCGGTACTCACTGCGGTGCTTTCGCAGCCCCTGATACCTGCTACTTTCGAGTCGCAGGCCTCTATCGAGACCCATGTGGAGTCCGGCATGCTGCGAGATTCTCAAAGTATTGTACCCCCGGATGTGTCTCCCTCGGATGGGTCCAGAGCCGCTGAGCAGGCACCGGCTTCTGAGGGGTGTCTTCAGGCCTCAGCATTTCTATATAAAACCGATGCCAGCTTCAAAATCAAAGACAAAAGCAACTTATAAAGCTAAAAAAAGAAGCATGAGCCATGTGCTCAGGCCTCTATGCCCAAAAAGCAGATGATCGAAATGGCTGAAGACCTAATTACCTTGATCAGGGGTTCCCAACCCCCTCCTGACAAGAGGCCTAGGCAAGACACTGATTATGAATCTTCAGATCAGGTTTCTATTTCTTCTGATTCCTCTTCTGATGAGGAATTTTCTATCCCACCCTATGAGGATTCTGATACAGCGGATTCTATCCCATCTGTATCTCCTCCTGAAGATTATTCCTTGGAGAAACCTTGCATACTTTGAGGGAGCATTTTCAGTGGGTGAGTCAAGATGTCTCAGAATCAAAAAAGAAGCGTAGGGATGTTCTCCTCCCTCAGCATAGGCCTTTAGCCATACCTCCTGTTTTAGACATTGTGGATGATGTGTTTTCGGAGTCAATCTCGACTCCAGACTCCTTACCTCCGGCTCCTAGTAAGCCAGACAGATATTACAGGGTTCCTGACTCTCACAAATTTTTTTTTCAAAACCTGCTGCTGACCCTGAAACTATTTCACAGGGTCCAAAAGGTGTAAAGGCATCAACAGCAAAAAATCCTACCCCCTCTGATACAGATTCCAGGGCACTGGATAGATGGGGAAAGAAAGTTTATGCATCTGCAACCTTGGCAATTAGGACGTTAAACTGCCAGTTCCATATGCTTAAGTATCAAAAGCATGTTATGGGATTACTGAAACAGAAAATTATGTTGATTTCTGAATGTGTAGAAAATAAAGAATTACAGTAATTATTGCATGCAGCAGAACAAGTTGGAAAGCATACTTTGCAATGTGGTTTTGATTCCTTAGAGGTCTCCTGCAGGGCCGCATTTACTGGATCTGTGATTAGAAGGCATTCCTGGCTAAAAGAGCAAAATTTGCCTGATCATGTTAAAGCTAAATTGCTGGATGCACCTTTACAGCATGATACTGTGTTTGGTATTAAGGCAGAAGAGGTTTTAAAGAAAATGGAAGACAAAGCTAAGCCTATGCAAACTGTAAAAGGCTTCTTACAAGTGCAGCCACCAAGATTCAGTAGACACTGGCCTAAAAATATTGGTCCTTTCCTGTGTCCGACAGAGCTCCACGGGGCAAATCCAGGCACCCTAAATGTTCTAGATACCAGTCACAGGATTCTTACAGGTCAAAGCAATGGGATGCCTCTACCTCCAAATCTGGAGGAAATAAAACCCAACCCTACAGTAAACGGTCTCAATGACTTCCCTCTGCCATCACCAAGCACTTATCTTTTGGCAGCTCCCTTAGGGGGAAAATTAGCACTTTATGCTCAAACTTGGCATTTGATAACCCAGAACAAGTGGGTATTAAACATAGTATCCCAGGGATACAGTTTCCACTTCCACACACTGCCAATTCCAAACAGTCGACCAGATCTGCCAAAAAATCAATGGGCAGAGGCACAGGAACAAGTTATGTCCCTCATGGATATGGGGGCTATTCAGCCAGTGCCAGAACTGGAAAAAGGACAAAGGTTTTACTCAAGACTGTTCTTGGTACCCAAAAAAGACCAGGCCTGGCACCCAATACTGGATTTATCAATTTGGAACTCATTCGTGGACATTCCAAAATTCAAAATGCTAATTTTGCAGCAGCTTCTGCTCATGCTGGGCAAGAATGCTTGGCTAGTGACTTTAGACTTAAGAGGCATACCTGCATATCCCAGTAAGGGAATTGTGCAGAAGATACCCCCTTTTCAAGGCTGGCTTTATGCATTACCAGTTCTCTGCACTGCCCTTTGGCTTATCTACTGCACCTAGGGTCTTTACAAAGAGTCTAGCACCAGTAATTGCATTTTGCAGGCAAAGAAGTATACAAATCTGTCCTTACTTGGACGACTGTCTCATTCAAGCAGAGAACAAGGAAATTCTTCATCAGCATCTGGCATTTGTGAAAAGGCTTCTAACATATCTAGGGTACACAATAAATGAAAAGAAATCACAACTGGTGCCCTCTCAAAAAAGATAACATTCCTGCGTGCAAGCTTGAATACAACTGCCCAGATGGCTTTCCTCACGCCAGACAAACATAGGCAACTATTTACTTCAAACAGGTGGCAACAAAAACCCAGTTATCTGCAAAACAAATTCTGCAGGCTTTGGGGTTCATGGCATCCTGCATTCTACTGATTCCATATGCAAGACTGCATTTGAGGAAACTACAGTGGTACCTAAAAAGTTTATGTAGTCAAGATTGTAACAGTCTGGAAACTGATTTCTCTCATTCCCTGCCTGCAACATGAGTTTCTTAGGTGGGCAGAGGCATGTCACCAAAACATGGGACGGTCCTTCACTCCACCACCTGCCCGCCAAACCTTAACTACAGACGCATCAGACTATGCATAGGGGGGGGGGCCCACCTGGCGGGAAGATGCATTCAGGGCATATGGACCCCCAAAACAAATGCATCTGTATATCAACCAAAAAGATGTTAGCTGTTCAAAATGCCCTGACAGCCTTCAAGGACTTACTTCATCCAGGACAACTACTGATAAAGATGGATAATACCACGGTTATGTGGTACATAAACAAGCAGGGGCACACACAGTCATACCCTCTTTGCAGACGAGCCATGGCATTGTGGGACACAGCCTTGACTTACCAAGTACATCTTCAAGCTAAATTCCAGCCACAAAATCAAAATACTCTGGCAGACGACTTAAGCAGAAACAGTATGGACCTTCACGAGTGGAAACTGGATACACAAGTCTTCAGCATAATGATAAAGAAATGGGGGAGCCCGGACATAGACCTATTTGCCTCTCTTCGGAATTATCAACTGGACAAATTCTGCACAAGGACTTCTCAGACGAGCATGGAAAGTGGATGCCCTATCCTTCAGTTGGAAAAACTTATCAGTTTACGCCTTTCCTCCTCTGCCTCTTCTTCCCAAGATCCTACTAAAGGTCAGAAAAGAAAAACCAAAAATGATACTCATTGCCCCACACTGGCCCAACCAACACTAGTATCCAATCCTAAGGAATATGTCTCAATTCCCAGCTTGGTGCTTGCCTCAGATACCTCACTTACTGTCTCAGCAAAACAATCAGATCCTGCACAATCAGCTGCAAACACTGAACCTGGCAGCATGGCTGATCATGTAGTTATTCAAACAACACTTCTCAGTAAATCTGTGATGGATGTCATTTTGGAAGCCAGAAGGCCTAGTACGATAAATGGAAGAGATTCTGTGCTACACAGCAGAGCCAAATATTCTTCAGATTTTACAATACTTGACTGAGATGTTTGACAAAGGCCCATCTTTTTCATCAATAAAAATCCATGCCTCTGCCATCTCGGCTCATTACAACAGAGCCACCAATCTTTTCTCACCCTTTGCTAAAACAGTATCTTAGAGGGTCCAAAAATTTAAGGCTTCCCAGATCATCACCAATTCCTGCATGGGACCTCAGTTTTTTGTTGGAAAAGCTCACCCTGCCTCCATTTGAACCAGCTGCTATTGCAGATATAAAGTTTTTATCATGGAAAACAGCTTTGCTCCTGGCAATTACTTCAGCAAGAGGGGTTTCAGAGCTACAGGCCCTCATGGCTGCGGAGCCTTTTATCATATTTTACCCAGACAGGGTGTCCCTCAGGACTAATCCTTCCTTTATGCCTAAGGTGGTTTCCAGTGTGGCTCTTAAACTATTCATCTGCCAACTTTTTATCCAAATCCACAGAACAAGGGGGAGCGGATTCTGCATTCTTTGGACGTACACAGACAAATAAGATTCTAATTGAGCAGGACTAAAGCTCTAAGAAAAACTGAGCAGCTACTGGTGACATTTGCTGCAGGATCAGAGGTAAAGGCTATTTTAAAGCAGACCATTTCAAAGTGGATAAGCCACTGCATTAGTTTCTGCTACTTACATCATGGTAAACCGGTGCCCAAGGGCATTAGGTCTCATTCCACCAAGGCTGCAGCTACATCAGCAGCTTTTCTCAGAGGGGTACCAACCAAAGACATTCTAGAAGCTGCTACTTGGAGTTCTGTTCATACTTTTACAAAGCATTATCATTTGCCTCTCTTCTCTAAGTCTAGGGCAGGCTTTGCCACTGCAGCTCTGCAGGGCCTTATAGCCGCCCCTAATGCTGTTTAGCTCCAGCCTCCCATCCATAGCTTTGGGATTCTACCCAAATGTAATGACTGCAACAGTGAAAAACGAAGAACATAGTACAGTTGTGTACACTTACCATAAATGTAGATGTTCGAGTGTATTCACTGTTGCAGTCCAGGTTACCCGACTGCCATCCCCCTTTTATTCTGGAGCTTCTCTTTGCTTTTGTGGTGTATTTGCTTTTAGATGAAGGTAAACTTTGTTGTTGCATGTGTATATATAGTTTATATATTCTTATATATATATTTTTGCTCCCCTTTTGGGGGGCACCTGACATCTGTGGCAAGAAAAACTAAAGAAAATGGCATTGGCTGCCTGTTTTATACCCCTGACGTCATGGAAGAAGAGACAGTAACCGACGCAGGACCCAAGACTGTGGAATTCAGGCCGACTGAGGGCAACCTGCCAGCAGATTACCCAAATGTAATGACTGCAACAGTGACTACACTGGAACATCTACATTTATGGTAAGTGTACACAACTGTACTTTTCTGTCTGCATTTATTACCTATGCCATTAAACGCATCCTTGTACTATGTCGTGATGTTACTCTGAATTGTATATTACATATTTTTTATTTTAGGTATTGCTATATTTCTTGTTTATGACCGAATGCTAACCAAATTTCTCAAACATATTGCTACTGCATTCTCAAAATACTGTTTTTGCCTTGTAAATATTCATGCTGTATACTTCTCTTTCTCTGTTTTGATACTGTTGAGCATCTTACAACTTGAGTTTGTTAGTTTTTTTTTTTCTTATATTTTTTTTTTAATTACTTTCCTGGAGCTTTTCTCCTCAGGTCTGTACTGAAAAAAGGCTCTCTGGGCCAAGTCGGACTAACCCAGTTAACAAATGTAAAAATAAGTAAATAATCCCATTAAAACCAGTAACTTGAACTTTTCCAAGGCAAATTACCTGTTATTAGGAGATGACTTGTCAAAATTTAATTCCCCCCAAACTCTGAGAGCACAGTGAACTATGCTGAATTGCTTTCTGTAACTCACAGCTATTTCAGTGGCTGCATAGAGGCTGCTATACCTATCAGAAATCATCCCAGGACTAGCTCCAGACAGACTGCCTTGGTGGCATCCCGAGTTAAACAGGAAAAGGAAAAAAAATTATGGCTAATGGTAACTCCTATAATAAATAGAAACTCTCTCATTGAAGTAAGTAGGTAACTAAGAGGGCTTATTAGGTCAGGCAAAGCCGGCTTTGAGGTTAAGGTAGCCTGAAGGCCTTCTACAGCTGTGTCAGAAACCTCAAGGGCAGCACTAAGTAGTGTGCTGAACTGGTGGTTAATGGTACCACATTTGCGATGACTGGCGATGTACTGAACCTGTTAGCAGACTTTCAGTTCAAACTTTACCCCCCTCTCACTTCCAGCTGTCCCCTCAAAAATACCCCTCCAGGTGTAACTAGCGAGCCTGTATTGGGTGTACCACTGAAGCCAAGAACATATTCTCCTGAATAGACTAAAATGCGACTTATCAGGACCCCATGGAGTAATTATTTAACTACAGTCGTAAAACAGGTTTTGTGCCAGATGAGTGGAGAACTGCAATGGTAAGGAATTTAACATATTTTAGAAACTAAGCACCCATCAGTCTGACTAGTCTTGTTCGCAAAGTCATGGAAATTATCAACAAGGACACAGGAGACCTGGAGATACTGGATCCATTCCAGTCTGGCTTTGTTAAAGGAAGGTCATGCTTATTGAATCTGGTGGACATGTTTGAAAAAGCCACTAAAGCAATTGATGAGGGGAAAATGTTGCATACTGCTTACATAGATCTGGCCAAGGCATTTGATAACAGTACCCCACTTGGGCATTGTCAATAAACTTATGGAACTATGTATACACCTCTTTATAATGCACTGTCTAGCTAGATGGCTCACTGGTAGCACCCAGGAGGTTAGATTCAGTGAATCTGTCTCCACAAAGTCACCAGTAGAGTCTTCCAGAGCACTGTGCTGAGTCCACTTCTCTTTGGCATTTACTTCTTTAGGATGTCAGCCTCAGTGTTAGACATCTGGCTGCCCAAGTTCCTAGATGATTGCAAACAAGGAGCAATCATTTAATCCCCCCACCCAAGGTGAAAACAGCCTTCAGGAAGGACTAATGCAGACAAATGCTTGATGCCAAGGCCGTAGCTTGAAACTTAATGCATTGTAGTACCTTATGGAAAGCCTGTTACACCAGGTAACTATGTCAACAAAACACCCTTAAAAGTTGATTCACTAGTCAAGGATCTGAGAACTCATGTAGATGGTAACCTAGCCTTTGACCAACATGTGTCCAATGTGGTTAGAAAATCCTTCTGTGTTTCTCAGCTTGTAAGCAAGGGCATGGCATCTGGATCCAGAGAGATCATACCACTTTGTGGCTCTCATAATACTGATAATAGAGTATAATGTTCCCCTTTAGTATGTACCTGGCCAGACACATGCAGCATCTTGAGCGTCCACAAAGGTTCCTTACAAAAAAGTAATACAGGGAGTAAGCACAGTGCCCTACACTGCACCTCAAAGCCCTGTCTGTTTACTTGTTAATCATACAGACTTCTGAGAGGTGATCTTTGCCTGGCGTACAAAGCATCCCTGGACCCTGTTTTAATTAACCTTTGCACATCCACAAAACAAATGGCATCAAAACTACTAGATTAAAATTTTGCTTGTGACATAGAGCACATTGGAGAGATGGATCTGTTTCTCGGGGAATTTCCATTCACTGGAACAGGCTCCCCTTCCATGTGAAGCACAGTTCCCCCCATCCCTGTTTAAGCACAACTTGGACCAGTGGGTGTGTAATTGGAACTTCACCCCTGGTCTGACTCCCCTGGCTCTGACAGACAGAGGCAATTAGTAAATCACTCCTATATAAATCAGTTTTTTCTGTGACATTTGGATTGCATGTCTGGAGTTACAAGGGCCCTAGTGGTTATTAGCCTAGTATACATCTTTGAACCTATGAATACTTGGATGACTTTGCTCTCCATCTTTTTTGATGGTTATTTCCATACATCCATGTAAACATACTTTTGCTGGTCCATATAACTGAACTATTTAACATCTGGCAGGCATGATTTTGTGGTCCTATATGGAACCACTCCTCTTTGATGTCTTTAGGCATTTCCATCTCTCCTAGTCTTCAGTCATTTCCTTTTTCCCCTCTGTCCCTGAATTGTTCTGCTAACGCTTGTCTGAACTTTTTGCATCGGTCTCTTGTGTCTGTACTTCTGTGCCTTTCTGAACTACATGCACTACAGAAGTTGTGGTTAGAGCGGGACCATTATAACTTTGATTCTGAAGTGTATTATTTTGATGATGCATACCAGCATTTTCTCTTCTCTTGCCATTTCCCTTTTGCTCTGCTTTTGGTGGTTCCACAGTGTAGGAATGGTTATTAATTTTATGTAGAACCAACTTGGTTGGAGGAGTTTGCTTCTTGCAAGACTTTCGTCTGTGCTCCTTTTTGCTTGTGGAAGGATAAGTGTTTCTGTCCTCTCTCCACAGCCCAACCCAGTGGGGAGCAGGATTTATGTTTATCTTGGGGCTGTCAGTTTTCATAAGGTTTCCTAATATCTCATCCAGAAGACTTTCATGGCTGTGTTGCATATCAGTTATGTAAGTGTCTCTGTGTCTGGGATCTTTTTTGACTGTTTTGCCAAGCAGATTTTTGGGCTTTAGACTTTGTTGTGTCTGAACACTTCTAGGCTCCCTTTAGGAATAAGTGTTGGCAGAGATGCTTAGTTTGTCTTCTGTAGGTCTGAGATGTGGAAGAATGGAGTTGTTTAACTGGTTCCCACTACTTTTTATGTGTACAGAGATGAACTATAGATGGTCCCTATCCAGGTTATTTCCTAACTGTAAGTCTTCTACCATCGTTTTGTTCCTTTGCCATTGTCAGATATTCTTGCAGTGATCTCTTCTACCTGGTTGCAGTTTCTAGCATCACCCCAGGAATGAAGTTGCCCATAGCATTTTTGTGTGGGTTCAGCCTTCTGTTACTCTTAAGTTGCTGTCACCTTTCTCCCTTTTTGTGAGATTTTTTTTTGATAGTTGTGATTCTAATTATAGGTATGTCACAGAGGGTCAATCAACTTAAAGTAAAATGTATTTGAGCATGTTGGAGTTTTTAGCAAGCCCCCTGACATGGGCATACTTTATCCTTCAACTATCCATATTGTGTCTGATAAGACTATTTCAAATGGTTATGCTGGAAGTAGTACCCAAATGGTAGACCCACCACAGATGGACCTCTGAAACTGAACTACTGTGTGGTGTGTACTTGTGCTTATTTGTTGTGTAGAGGTTATTGTATAAACCATTTTAACTTATAGTTTTGGTGCATCTTACAGGTAGTAGACAAAATGTGATTGTGTTCATATCTTGTTAACAGTGATGCACGTTACTGCAGTAAATTAAGTTTGTAGAGTTATAGAGCTTCTCATGTTACCATTACTTGTTTGTGCAGCTCGTGCCTCAACTTGTACGCATTCTGAAGAACTTGATCATGTCTGGGTATTCACCAGAGCACGATGTCTCTGGAATCAGTGATCCATTCCTACAGGTCAGTAGATGGTAGAGGTAAGGGAAATGGGCTGTCTTAAGTTGCTTAATGTGTATTCATTTTTTTTTCTTAAAAGAATGATAGGTCAGCCTCCCTCCCCCAAAAAAGGAACATCTTCGCAACAAAAAATGTGTATGTCAGGTAAGGAAGTAAGGAAGTATCTGTAGTACATGTAAAGAACAGACAGTATAGAACATTTTTGCTTCATAACACTGTACAGAATGATTTTCACACATGAAATATTTCATATGCATGCTTGGTTCTTGTGAAATGTGATGTTAAACCTTTCTTCTAATTCCATATTTTGAGTAAGTATGTTATTACCAATATTTCTGAGGCTTGTAAATTTGCAGAAATACCACCCATTTCAGTGTTGTGAAACTGAACTTCATAGTACGAGTACCACCTCATGACTATCTTGAAAAAGGCCATTGGTATAGTGAGATTGACCTGGTCAACAAAGTGTAAGTAAACAAAAAAAAAGAAATAAATTTGAAGGATGCGTAGAAATCTGCAGTGCTTGATGATTTCCTGTTGCAGTTTGGTGTTACGTTTTAAGGTATGTTGCAGTTTGAGGCTTAATTTCTGACAGCAGAACAGTAGCATTCAGTAGCTTGGAAACAACAGTCTCTTATTTATTTGTTTGTTTGCATTTGTTTACCGAGATGGACCTCTGGGCCTCAATGAGCCCATTTTCAGTGGAGGCTCAGGGAGAAAAGTTCCGCACTGAAGTAAACAATACATACAATTTACAACATACAATACATTCAGTACAATAATCAACATGATCAGTACATACTTTGCATATGTTGCAGTTGATGATAGAATGAGCATGGTGAAAATCTGATAGCACAAGGAGCATTGTGAATATCTGGGTACAACGATAGCTTACAATGTTGAGGATAAAGCGGTTTAAAGTTAGAATACCACAAGGTAGGATATTTGTTATCCATGAGTAGCTTGGGTCCTTGCTAAATAGTCTGCATAATTAACACTTACAAAAATTTTTGTCTTAAGTATAGGTGAGCAAATATAAAAGGTTGTACCAAGACTGTAGATAAATGATCTTTGTTCATTTCTTACTGATAGGTATCGGCCAATATCAAGCTTGCGTCAGCCAAAACATCTCGAGCCAAGGTCCTACCCAGAATGCTCTACTTCCTGTTACCTCAGATCTCGATTGCTGCATTGCTGTACAGTCGTGTCAAGCCACTGTCTCAGCTAAGTGTCTAATTTTTGAAAGTTTTACACATTGATCTTTCTTTAAATAATTTCAATTATTTATACTAATATTTTTCCTACCATATCGTATACTTTAGACTCTCTCCCTTTATTACCCTTTTTCTTACCTTTGAGGTAATTCCTCATTACCTATGTTGGTAATCCTTCCTTTCTCTTCTTCCCTTTTTGGGTAGTCTTTCCTCGTCTTTTTGGTACTGTTCTTTTCCACATTGTCGAATATGAAAAGTAGCTTTGGTTTCAAGCAGTGTAAGGACTGCGGCCGTAAGTTACTGCTTTCTGATGTCCATGACGTATGTGTATACTGTCTGAATGTCTCCCACTTTACTGTGGATCCCCTGTTTGGGATTTGTAAATATTTTTCTACTAGGAGTCTTAACGAGAGGAAGAATAAGTTAATTTTGAAAGGTCTTCTCAAGTCTCTTTTCTCTGATGCTATTTCTGGGTCGAATGGCTCACCCCCTCCTGTTAAACCCTATAAGAGGCATTCTTCCTCCTTCATCGAAATCGCTCCCCTCTTCTTCCTATGGAGATCATAGGGAGTCGACTCATAAGAAGGTGAACTTGATTACTACTTCGGCCCTGCCATCTGTGACCCTTTCGGCTCCAGGTTCGGCACCTCCCCAAATGATTCTGGCTCCAGCCATGTCTTCCTTATTGATCCTGACACCGGAGTTCCCGGTGCAGACAACTACGGCTCCGAAAGTTCTGTCGCAGCCCTTACCGGCATCGTCCATCAGTCCCCTTTAGCACCGTTTGTATAATCCCGTTCGGCTCAGAGTATGAGTCTTCTGTACTCCACTGTGCAGACTTTTTCGGCACTAACATGTGCTTCGGTGCACTCCTTCTTGGCACCATCCTTATTATCGGTGCAGACACTTTCCTCAACGGTACAGTACCCATCGGGGCAGACTTTTGCTTTTATAGTGCAGGCACCTTGAACTACTACGACGCTGACGTTGTTGGCCCAGCCTACTTCCATACCGTTTTCTTTGGTGCAGACATCCTCGTTTCTGGGCTGTGCACCTATTGAATTAGCAAGGACCAAGTATTCTCCTTCATTGGATCCTTTTGCTGGCAGTCAATCTAGCCCTTTTCTAGAAAGGCCAGAATTGCCATCAGCTTTCTCCATGAGGCCATCCAAGAGTCTCTCTGAACAGGATGTGTTGTGACTTGTTGACCAGTTGCTTGTGGCCAGACGTCTCGTCTCATCCGAAGTCCACGTTCCCTCCGTCAGGTGAACGTACATCTCCTCACACCCCCCCTTTGACTTCTACTCAGATGTTCATCGTGTTACTCTGCTGCAGTCATCACACTTGGGTTATCCTGTCGTGAGGCGGTCCCGCAGTCGGCCGGAATTCCAAAGTCTTGGTCTGGCGTCGGTTGCTGTCACTTCCTCCCTGACGTCAGTGCACCAGGGGTATATATAATGCATCCGACGCCATTTTCTTCAGTCTTTCTTGCTGCGCGGTGCCCGAAGCCGAAGCAGTTCGCAAGTGCCGGTCGGCCGACTCCTGAGATTTTCAAAGTAGAATTTCAGATCCGAAGTCTTCAATAAAGCTAAGTACTCCATTGGGGAAACTTTTCTTGCCTCAGACCGATGTCAGAAAAAGTTAACAATTGTATTTCTTGTGGGAAGCAAATACCTCATAAGGATTTTCATTCTTACTGCATACCTTGCCTAGGCCCAGACCACAACGTCACTGGTTGTCATTTTTGTGCTAAGTTCAATAAGCGTACTATAAAAAGACGGTTTGATTTCGCACAACACTACTTCGGTAGAAAACTTAACTACACAATGCCATCGGAGCAACCGACTACCGGCGTGCACAAAAAAACGCAAGGATAAGGACAGGCAGCCTAGACCCAAGCCAGACTCCGAGGCCTCGGCTGGGCCGGTCTCCGGTCTTCAGTGAGGCTCCTATGCAGCCCCTGGCTACCGCAGATTTGGAACCCGAGAACGCTTCGGAGCCTTTGGCGGAGAGTGCTAGGCCGATGCAGCCATTTTGTTTAGCCCCTACCGACGACACTGCAGAAAGCGATGTCGGTGCTGCAGAAACACCTTCGGTTTCTGAAGGCGTCTTCAGACCGATGACGCTCACCATAAAAACGTATCCTAAGCTTCAGACTCGTATTAAACCAAACAACCCCCACCCGACAAAAGGCCTAGACAAGAGGAAGATTATGCCTCCTCTGAACAAGTGTCCATTTCCTCAGGCTCCTCTGAGGACCAAGATTACTCTTTCCCCTTATAAAGATTCTGATGCTGAGGATTCCATTCCCTCAGCTTCTCCCCCTGAAGACTACTCCTTTGGGGAAACTTTACACACTATGAGGGAACATTTTCACTGGGAAGGTCAGGACTACTCTGACTCGAAAAGGCTCAGAGAGTTTCTTGTACTCCCCCAGCACAGACCTCTTGCCATCCCCCCAGTTTTAGACATTGTGGATGATGTTTATTTAGAATCTAGTTTGAACCCAGATTCCCTGCCTTCTGCTCCAGCCAAACCAGACAGATACTATAGCGTGCCTGACTCCCACAAATTCCTTTATAAAAGCCCTGTTGCTGATCCAGAGACTATCTTCCAGGGTCCCAAAGGGGTTAAGGCGTCTATGGCAAAAAATCCTGTACCCTCTGAAAGGGACTCCAGAGCACTAGACAGGTGGGGGATAAAGGTTTACACCTCAGCCACTCTAGCTATGAGAGCACTAAATTGCCAATTTCACATGATAAAATATCAGCAATTTCTAATGTCTCAGTTAAGACAAAAAATGAGCACACTCCCTCAACAGTCTGAATTGAAAGAAATGCAGGATCTGTTGCATGCAACTGAACAGGTGGGCAAAAATACTTTACAATGTGGGTTTGATTCTTTAGAGGCTTCCTGCAGAGTAGCTGTCACACTGGGTCTGTTATACGTAGGCATGCTTAGTTAAAGGAACAAACTCTGCCTGATCATGTTAAAGCAAAGCTTCTAGATGCTCCCTTACAGCAGGATGTCCTATGTGGAGTTAAAGCAGAAGAAGTGTTAAAGAAAATGGAGGATAAGGCAAAATCTATGCAGACAGTCAAAGATTTTCTACAGGTACAGCCCCCTCGCTTCAGCAGAAATTGGCCAACAAAAAATTGGTCCTTTCCAGCTACTGACAGACCACAGAGGAGAAAATACAGACGTCCAAGAGGCAGAGGGCAACCACAAGCCCAATACAAACCTCGACAGTGGGGCACTGCAACACAGAAGGGAGGAGAAGACAGGCCCCAAACTACTAGAAGGCAAACTCAATGACTTACACCTCATCTGGCCAAGCAACACTCTCTTGGCAGCTCCCTTGGGAGGAAAACTCGCACTTTTTTCAGACAACTGGCACATTGTCACAAAGGACAAATGGGTCCTAGACATAATTTCACGAGGATACAGATTCCATTTCCACACCTTGCCAATGAAAAGAGGAATGCCAAACCTGCCACAAAATCAATGGGCAGAGGCAGAAAAACGATTTACAGCTCTCATGGACATGAGAGCCATTCATCTGGTACCTACACGGGAGCAAGGCCAAGGATTTTACTCAAGACTCTTTCTAGTCCCTAGAAAGGACAATGCCTGGAGACCAATTCTGGACCTTTCAATTCTAAACACCTTACAAGTACCCAAATTCAAGATGCTAACACTACAGCAGCTTCTTCCCATGTTGGGCAAGAAAGCATGGCTAGTGACGTTGGACCTCAAGGAGGCATACCTGCATGTCCCTATCAGACAAAGTTGCAGAAGATGCCTCCTTTTCATTGCAGGTTCAACCCACTACCAGTTCTCTGCACTGCCCTTTGGCTTATCCACTGTGCCCAGGGTCTTCCACAAAATGCCTGGCACCAGTAATTGCATACTGCAGACAGAGGAATTCAAATATACCCATACCTGGACGACTGCCTCATCCAAGCAGAAAGCAAGGACATCCTCTTACAACATATGGCTTTTGTAAAACATCTAAGTTGCTTGGGGTACACAGTAAACGAAAAGAAATCAAAACTAGTACCCTCACAAAATATGACATTCCTGGGTGCCAGCTTGAATACAATGGCCCAGAAGGCTTATCTGACGCCAGACAAACTACAACTGACTCAGTATTTGAAAACAATGGCAACAAAGACCCAACTCCCTGCAAGAAAAATTCTGCAGGCCTTGGGCTTCATGGCATCTTGCATACTACTAATACCATTTGCAAAGCTGCATATGAGGAAACTACAGTGGTACCTAAAAAGCATATGGTCTCAACACAGCCACAGCTTGGACACAATGATATCTCTCATTCCTTGCCTACAACAGGAGTTTCTATGGTGGTCACAGGCATGTCACCTCAACAAGGGTCAGCCTTTCACCTTGCCCCCCCAGCCAGGCAAACTATGACAATAGATGCATCGGACTATGCCTGGGGGGCACACATGGCAGGACAGTGCGTTCAAGTCATATGGACTGCAGATCAAAGGAATCTGCACATCAATCAAAAAGAGATGCTAGCTGTACAGAATACTCTGACAGCCTTCAAGAACCTATTACATCCAGGACAACTTACAATAAGGATGGACAACACCACAGTAATGTGGTGCATAAACAAACAAGGAGGTACACACTCCTACCCTCTATGCAGGCAAGCAATGACCTTGTGGAACACAGCACTGGCTTGCCAAGTTCAGTTACAAGCTCAATTCCTGCCAGGAAAAAAGAACACATTGGCAGACGACCTCAGCAGAAACATCATGGATCCCCACGAGTGGTAACTGGATCCACAAGTATTTGCAATGATAACTCAAAAATGGGGCCTCCCAGACATAGACCTGTTTGCCAGCCCCCAAAACTATCAGCTAACAAAATTTTGTACAAGGACACTCCACCATCAAGCTTGGAAAGTGTACGCTCTCTCATTCAGTTGGAAAAACCTGACAGTATATGCCTTCCCTCCTTTGCCTCTTCTCACAAAGGTGCTTCTGAAAGTCAGAAAGGAGAGACCACGACAGATGCTTATAGCCCCAGACAGGCCACGCCAGCACTGGTACCCACTATTAAGGAATATGGCCCAGGGCCCACCTTGGATTTTACCACAACTTGCCCATTTGCTCACACAGAAAAACAATCAGATTCTATACAGCCAGCTCAAAACCTTAAATTTGGCTGCATGGCAAATCACCTACGCATCCAGCCAGCTCCTCTTTCCCAAGCAGTTATGGATGTTATTCTGGAAGCTAGGAGGCCCAGCACCAGGAAGGCCTACTCGGACAAATGGAAAAGGTTTTGCGCCTGGAACCAAGCTAAAGGCCAAAACACACTTCACCCTCACATGCCTCAGATTCTACAGTATTTAACTGAGATGTTGCACAAAGGACTTTCTTTTTCTTCCATTAAAATCCATGCATGAGGGATTTCATCCCACTACAACACGGATCCACCCTTATTTTCACAGCCACTTCTAAGACAGTTCCTCAGAGGGGCAAAAAACATTAGGCCCCCAGTCGAGCACCTACACCAACATGGGACCTCAATTTTATTCTGGAAAAACTTACACTACCTCCCTTTGAACCAGCTTTCTCTGCTGATCTACAGTTTATATCATGGAAGACTGCCCTGCTGCTAGCAATAACTTCAGCCAGAAGAGTCTCAGAGCTGCAGGCACTAATGGCAGTGGAACCTTTCCTCATTTTCCATCAAGACAGAGTTTCTCTACAAACTAATCCTTCCTTCATGCCTAAGGTGGTTTCCAGTGTGGCTTTAAATCAAACCATCCACTTACCCACCTTCTTCCCAAATCCACAGAACAAAGGAGAAAGACTCCTGCATTTCTTGGACATTCACACGCAAAATCTGACCAGCTCTTTGTGTCCTATGCTACAGCTTCACAAGGGAAGGCTATATCAAAACAAACCATTTCCAAATAAATAGGACATTGCATTAGTTTTTGCTATACCCATCATGAAAAAACAGTTCCTGCTACCATAAGGCCCCACTCCACCAGGGCAACAGCTACATCTAAAGCCTTCCTCAGGGGGGTTTCAACCAAGGAGATTTTGGAAGCTGCAACTTGGCTTTCAGTACACACCTTTACCAAACACTGTCACTTACCACTTTACTCTAAGACTAGAGCTGGCTTCGCCACTGCAGTTCTGCAGGGCCTTCTAGCCTCCTCTAACCCTCTTTCACTCCTCCACCCATCCTTAGCTTTGGGATTCTACCCAAGTGTGATGACTGCAGCAGTGTAACACGATGAACATAGTACAGTTTTGCACCTACCATAAATGTAGATGTTCGAGTGTACACCCTGCTGCAGTCCAGGTTACCCTCCCTCCATCCCCTGTGATATAACTGGCTAAATCTTTACAATCCCTTCTTGATGTATTTGCTTATAGCTGGAGGGATTTTGTGTTTGTGCTAAATTTTCTTAAATTGGTACTAATTACTGACCACCTTTTTGGGGGCACCTGACATCTGGGGCAAGAAAAACTGAAGAAAATGGCGTCGGATGCATTATGTATACCCCAGGCGCACTGACGGCAGGGAAGAAGCGACAGCAACCGACGCCGGAACAAGACTTTGGAATTCCGGCCGACTGCGGGACCGCCTGACGACAGGATAACCCAAGTGTGATGACTGCAGCAGGGTGTATACTCTAACATCTACATTTATGGTAGGTACAAAACTGTACTTTTTTGAAGCCCATTACTCTGACAGCAGCTTCCCTTCTTCCGACTCCAGTAGTGGATCTCACTTTGGAACAGGAGTTGTCCTAGTGGCCCTCGGTGCACTGGGCACCGGGCTTTTCTCAGGCCAGTGGCTGTGCCGTGGGGGAGGGCATATCTGGCTCCAAGCCGATTTTTTTCTATGGCACTTTCCAGGGATTCTCTCTCTCTCTCAGTTCACGGTTCTCTTGAGACTCTTGGTCTTGGGAGTGGGCTCTGGGCGGGGTGTGACCCCGGTTCCGAGGTTGTCGTGCTCTGTTCCATGCTCCCATCCCTCCTTGGGTGGGACAGCCTTCCAAGCCATGGAGAGGGCGTTTGCCTCTGCTGGCAAATCCCACTTATCTGAGTCCCTGTCACAAGCATCAACCTCCAGACATCACCTGGCACAAGGGCGTCAGGTTTCTCCTCCTCAGGAGATCCCCTCTTTGCAGTCTTTCCCAGAACCTCCCACTGTGGAATACCCCACAAAGCGTTATGCAAGAGGAAGCACATGGACTCCACTGAGGAGTCATTGACTAGAGATATGGATTTTGATGACTGGGAAGGGTCCCCACAGTCAATCTGATGAGGTGTCCTTTGGTGACATCCTTGAGATCCTTAGACTGAGGGGTGACTGGAAGTCCTCTAATCCTTTCTCTGAGGAATCCATATTCTTGCAGGCTTTTTGTGCCTAGCCCCCTACCTCCTGGGTCACCCCGCCTGCCGATGAGCTCATCATCCAGCACTCATGGAAGGCTCCTGACACACTGGAAGCGATACCAAAGAGACGAGATAAAATATTATTGCCCCCAGTTGAGCACCCACATTGGTCATGAGGTCTTCCAGTAAATGCGATGGTGGTGGCGACTGCAACTAAGAAGGATTTGGCAGAAGAGAGCCAAACTGTCCATCTGCCCAACAAGGAGCCCCGGGCGATTGACAAATTAGGGAAACGTGTGTTTGCTTCATCGACCTTTGCTGTAAGGCCTGTGAACTATTTGGCACACTTTACCAGGCTTCAGAGGGATCTTATCAACCAACTCTCAAACCTTGGCAGGAGCTGTTTCTGACAGTCCATGACAACGTGGCTTCTCAGATCGCCACGCTAGAGTCCATTTCCAAATCTTCCATGTGTCTTATTTCTCACGCAACGGAAGAGACTGCTAGAGTGGCAGGCACGGGTATAGTCACCAGACATGCCTAGATGCGCCTTTGCGGATTCCATTAAGGCTTTCTTCATGAATGTCCACATCAAGGCAGCTTCTTTGTTTGGCCCTAAAGTGAAAGATACACTGGCAAGGTGCGAACAAGATGGCAAGACCCTGTCTGCCATTGGTGTCAGACACGCCACTTTTCAGTGATTCTACTTCAGAAATCAGAGGAGCGGAAAGATGTGGCACAGGAAATCGCAGGGCTTTTTCGGGGACGCACGTGCCGAGTTCTCCCCTAGAGGCAGAGGGGAAACTCCAATGGAAGATGCCCCTTTCGGGGCAGAGGAAGTCTGCGAAACCGGGGTTTCAGAGATTCTTTCTCTGGCCGACCCTATCAGCGCTCCTGAAGCGTTGCCCGACTGCTCACCTCTGGAACTTGTTGGGGGTCGTTTTTCGTTGTACCCCGCTGGCTGACAAAATATAATCACCGACTCTTGGGTACAATGGGTAATATCCAGAGGCTATTGCACCCCCTTCCATCTTTGTCCCATCTCATCGAGAGTATTACCTGACGTTCCCCCCAGTCGAAGGGAAGCAGCAGCGCATGAAATCCAAAAGCTGCTACAAAAGAGTCATCTAGACAGTCCCCCCAGACCAGATATGATCCGGATTTTACTCAAGGTTCTTTTTAGTGTCAAAAAAGACAGGGGACTGGAGACCAATTCTGGATCTCAGCACACTGAACAAATTTGTAAAAACAGAGAAATTCTGGATGGTCACTGTTCAGTCTATCCTTCCTCTTCTGGAAGAAGACGATTGGCTGTGCTCTGTAGATCTTCAAGATGCATATTACAACATAAAAAATGGACAAACTCTTAAGAAGTTACCTCCGCTTCCGCATAGGAGCCACTCACTACCAATTTCGACCTCTGCCCTTCAGTCTTTCTACAGCCCACAGTGTGTTCACAAAATGCATGGCAGTGGTTATTGCTCACTTGCGACTTCAAGGATCCCAGACATTTCCATATCTAGATGACTGGCTCCTCACAGCCTCCACCAAAAGTCTACTGGCATTAAGCCCTGCACTGCACCCTCCTAACAAAGCCTGGGAATCACTATAAACTGGGAGAAATCCAACATGACCCTAACTTAGTGTTTGAAATTTATAGGGGTACTGTTGGACACGAGAAATTGTACAGCATCCCTTCCAGAGCACAGGCTTCACAGAATAAGACAAGTTCAACTGCTGCTCTGTCACTACAAATCTCCTGCTCAATCTATACTACAGCTCTTGGGGTCAGTGGCAACCTTGATCACTGTTGTTCCTCTAGCCAGATTCCACATGAGGCTCCTTCAGTGGCTACTTCTCACTCAGTGGTACCCTGTACAACATCCTTTGTCTTTTCAGATAAGTGTAACTCAGCGATGCAACCAAGATTTACTCTGGTGGATGTCTCGACATCCCCAACAATGGTCTCATCCCTTCATCCACCATCAACTGATAGCCACAGTAACCACGAACACCTCCCTGATGGGATGGAGGGGCTATGTTAGGGAAACACTATCCAAGGCACGTCTCTGGTTGGAGACCGAGACCCTTTTGCATGTCAGTATCCTGGAACTGAGTGCGGTGCTTCTAGCGATGCAAGCATTTCATTTCATCCTTCTGTCAGGAACTATTGCAATCCAATCAGACATGTCAGCGGTCTTGTACATCAACAAACAAGGGGGGCAACAGATCTTACCCATTATGCCGAGGGCCCTAAGAATATGGCAATGGGCGATAGCTCACAACCATTTTCTAACTGCAAAGCACATTCCCGGGAGCTCCAATATGATAGCGGACAAATTGAGCAGGTGCATTTTACAACTTCACAAGTGGTCCCTCAGTCCTATAATAGCGGCAGAAATCTTCAACCGCTGGGGCCAGCCTTTTTGCGACCTATTTGCCTCCTCAACCAATTACAAGTGCAGCAGCTATTTTGCCGTAATCCCCCCTCGGGGACAGTCACCGAGAGACTCTGTAGTCCACGCTTAGCCCTTGGGTCTACTTTATGCTTACACTCCTCTTCCCCTCATCTCCCATTTTCTGAAGAAAGCACGGCAGTTGAAGTGCAAAGTGATCCTCATTACTCCATATTGGCCTTGACATGTCTGGTTTCCCTTCCTCTGGCCTCACCTGCTAGATCAACCGTGACTCCTGAATCCATCCCTAACATTGATCTCCCATCCGCAGGGTCTGATTCACCCCACTCTAACAACCCTGAAGCTGACAGCTTAGTTCTTCACTTCCAATGATTGCCAGGCATGAAAACCTCTCATCCCCTGTGCCCAATATTCTTATTGCATCTCATAAGTCATCCACCAGACTAATTTATCTTAAATGGAAAAGGTTCTCTCCATGGGCAGTGAATAAACAATTAGACCCCTTGTCAGCCCCAGTTTTGGTGGGACTGGATTACTTGTCAGATATTTTCCACTTTGAGGTGTCTGCCTCTACTGTTCATGTGCATTTAGCTGCCATCTCAAATTTCCATATTGGTTTTCAAGATTCCTCACTTATGTCACACAGACTCTGTAAAACTTTCTTGAATGTATTTTCCTTCTGTATTAATGACGCATGCAAGTATGAGTGACCCAGTTACTTAGTCAGCTTTGAAGGCTGCTTACATCACTTGCCTCTTCATGTGATGTAAAATATCTCTCTTGGAAAACTTTGTTTCTGATTGCAATCACATCTGCCAGACGGTTGACAGAACTTCAAGCCGTATGCATCAAACCTCCCTATCGTATCTTCCATAAGGATAGGGTATCACTGAGAACAAATTCTTCCTTTTTGTTAAAAGTGGTGTCAGAGCAGTCTATCAACCAGTCTATTGACCTTCCAGTGTTTTTTTCCTAACCGTTCTAACAAGGGAAAGTATTCCTTGCACTTCTTGGATGTTCATAGGCAAATACGATTTTATCTGGACAGAACAAAATATACCCGTAAATCAGACCAACTGTTTCTGGACCTAGATGATGTCATCCTGTATCAAAAGTTACATTGGCTTTATGGTTGAGAAATTGTATTACCTTTATCTACAACAAAAACAATCTCACCTTGCCTCGTAGAGTGAAAGCTCATTCTACAAGATCTATGGCAACTTCAGCAGCTTTCCATGCAAAGGCTTCCTTCATTGATATTTGCTTAGCTGCAACTTGGGCCATACCTCATACCTTTATTCTTCATTAAAAATTGGACTTAGCCTCCAGAGGTAAAGCTTCCTTTGGCTCCATGGTGCTTAGGAATGTCCTTCCATGAGGGCCACCCAAGGGTACAGGTAGCTGGGGACTCTGTCCCATCAGTAAGGAATGAACGAAGATTAACAAAATCAGATAAAGAAGTTATGTCTTACCATTATTTTCCATCTGTGTTGTTGATCTTCGTTCATTTATTACTTCCCACCCTCCGTCCCCCATCCGGAGGTTCTTGGTTGATCTCATGTACTCCTTTGTTGTAGGTCTGTTATGACCAGAGGTAGCCTCTACTTTTATCTGTCAACTTGCAAATTCGATCTGAGGTAACAGGGAGCAGAGCATTCTGGGTAGGACCTTGGCTCTAGAGTTTTTGACTGACATGAACTTGATATTGCCTGGCTCTGTTCCAAGGACGGAACCAATAACCCATCAGTAATGAATGAATGAAGATCAACAACACAGATGGAACATTGTGGTAAGACATAACTTCTTTTTTTGAGATATAAAGAGAATAACAGAGTAGTAATTAGTGAAGGTGTAAGGTAGTAGTAGAAAATATATTTTGGAAGTTGTGCAGTTCATCAGGTATTCCATAACATTTTACAGCACACTGTTGGGGTTACTGTAGCAGATGAGTAGGTGTAAATTCTACATTTATGAAAAAGATGAGTCACTTTTTAATGTTCCAGATACAGTGGTTAGGTACATTACAAATGTATTTTCCTTCTGTGTTAATGACGCATGCAAGTATGAGTGACCCAGTTACTTAGTCAGCTTTGAAGGCTGCAGCTTGACTGTATAAACAGGCCATGATGCGAATTAACTTCTGACTTATTTCACCTGATTTTCAGACTTCTTTTTTGAAAGGTCTCAGGTTTGTGTCACAGTTGCTTATCTACTGGCTGTATTAAGGTGTCTTTTCTCATAATCTTGAAGATTTAGTAGCTTTATTTTTTGTATTGATTAAACATTGAGTGATGTTGGTTGGAGGGGGTGACGGGAGATAAATTATAGAGTAAATGTGTTATATCTTGCACATCTTTTGATGATGACAGTTTCACCAGTGATAGGGGAGCCATGACTGAGTTAATTTATTTTTTGCCAGGGGCCCTATATAATGGCCCACTGAATGCACCTGCTTGCATTTGTGGGGGGGGGGGGGACTCCACACTAAGCAAGCGCCATGTGGCCCATTTGTTACTGCCTAGGAATACCAGTCATCTCTCCTTTTCCTGTCAAGAGTCAGTTAGTAGGGAGGGCAGCTTTTTGGTCCTGTGGACGGGGGGGGGGGGGAGGGCTACCCTCTTCTGCATGAGAGCAGCAGCTCCTAACTCCTAGTTCACTGTTGCCAAGTTAGTGTGTTGCTGTACACTGAATTTCCATTAGCTATATAGCACAAATGCACTGACAGCATGGGCTTGGCAGGCTCAAATTCACCTAGGTGATAATTGTTCCCACTAGGTCACCAGTGTGGCAAGCCAGAGCTTCCTCCTCTCAGTAGGATGGGGTGAGTCTGCAGTACTTCATCCTCCTCATCCACCTATTTCAGGCAACCAGGCTACTGATTTAACTCATGTCACCTGCACTGTAGTTGGGGCTTTATCCCTATATATGTTACAGAGCTGACAGAAATGTTCTTGATCCATATAATTCTTTGAATTTTTCAAGACTTATAGCAGAGCTCTAAATTTTGTGGTATAATTTAAATGCTTGTACCTGTACTCTGGAGGATTTTATTAACTAATAACTTTTCATGTATTTTGAGCATCTTAAGTTTCGTTGAAAGCAAGTTGATTTTGCTTACCTAGGAGCCCTTTTGAGAATGGTTTTAATATTTTGGGGCATCTGTTTTTTTGTCCCCCCCCCCCCATCTTGTGGCGTGTTTTTCTGACTTGCACTTCTAAACTTTGGATACTCATGCGTAATTAAGTCTGTATGACATCCTTCCAAAAGGGCTGAATCTGCATGCCCAGACTATCCTCTTATTTGTGGTGGTTTTGTTTTTGTTATGCAGTTTTTGCAGTGCGCATATCTGTTTGTGTGATCAGATGTTGAAAAACCTTCCTTGGTATGTAATCAAGCTGATTTGTCCTTTCTAACAGGTACATTAGGCAACATTTTCCAAAGATCCATTTGCTTGAGAAAAGGCACGTCTGTAGCAATGTATGCTACGTTGTCGCACCAAAACTGATTAAGCGTACTTATCTTTTGTGCCTACCTATTCTGTTCTTGCTGCTCATAAAACTTAGCTCCTTGCTGTCATCAGTAAAGTTTTTTTTTTTTTTTTTTTTTGCATGCTCTTTGTTTTTAGCTACTGAAGCAAGATTTATATTTTGACTGCTTTTGGTGCTGGCTTTGAAATGGTTGAAGTTAGTTTTCATATGAATAGTGTAAAGTTTTTCCTTTATGTTGTGAGGGAGCCGTCACCTTGGTAATCACTGGAGGAAGAATAGGGCCTAGTCCTCCCTGAGATACATTTGCAGAATTCTGTGGCTTCTTGAGCCTCTCAGAGCCAAATACAGTATTCAAGCAGCAGGGGGATGTTCTTCGTGGTTCACTGTTGCAGTCATTACATTTGGGTAATCTGCTGATAGGTTGCCCTCAGTCGGCCTGAATAACAAAGTCTTGGGTCCTGCGTCGGCTGCCGTCTCCTCTTCCATGACATCAGGTCGTCAGGGGTATAAAACATGCAGCCGACGCCATTTTAATCAGTCTTTCTTGACGCATGGTGCCCGAAGCAGTTCGCAGGTGCTGGTCGGCTGACTCCTGAAATTTTCGTTTTCGTGTTTCAGAACCGAAGTCTTCAAACTAAAGCCAAGTACCCCGTTGGGGAAACTTTTTCTTGCTCCTTACCGATGTCAGTAAAAGTTAATAATTGCATTACTTGTGGGAAGCAAATACCTCATAAGGATTTTCATTTGTACTGTATTTTTTACCTAGGCCCTGATCACAACGTGCTTTGCTGTCTGTTTTGTGCTAAATTTAACCAATGCACTATTAAGCGTCTGTATATTTTTGCTTCCAAATATTTTGGCTCTAGATTTAACTACTCTGAAATGTCGTCGGTTAGCAATCCGACTACCAGAGTACACAAAAAACACAAGGAAAAAGACAGAGACAGACCGTCAAGGTCAAAAACCGACGAAGCTTCTTCTAAGCCAGTCGCCGGTACTCAGTGAGGTGCTTTCCCAGCCCGTGATACCCGTTAGTTTTGTGTCGCAGGCCTCTACCGAGACCCATTCGGAGTCAGCTATGCTGCGAGATTTGCAAAGTATTGAACCTGCGGATGTCTCTCCCTTGGATGGGTCCGGAGCCGCTGAGCAGGCACAGGCTTCTGAGGGTGTTTTCAGGCCTCAGCATTTTTATATTAAACAGACGCCATTAACAAAAACAAGGTAAAAAACAAGTTCTATGTCTAAAAAACTGACGCATGAGCCATGTGCTCAGGCCCTTATGCCTAAAAAACAAATGATCAAAATGGCTGAGGATTTGATTACCTTGATCAGGGGTTTTCAATCCTCCCCCTTCTAAGAAGCCTAGGCAAGGCACTGATTATGAATCTTCAGATCAGGTTTCCATGATTCCTCTTCTGATCAGGAATTTCCTATCCCACCCTATGAGGATTCGGATGCAGAGGAATCCATCCCATCTGCATCTCCTCCTGAGGATTACTCTTTTGGAGAGATTTTTGCATACCTTAAGGGAACATTTTCACTGGGGGAGTCATGACGCCTCTGAATGAAAAGAGGCTTAGGGATTTTCTTCTTCCTCAGCATAGGCCTTTGGCAATACCTCCTGTTTTAGACATTGTTGATGATGTGTTCTCTGAATCAAGCTTGGCTCCTGATTCCCTGCCTCCTGCTCCTAGTAAGCCAGACAGATATTACAGAGTTCCTGACTCCCACAAATTTCTTTTCAAAAATCCTGCTGCTGATCCTAAGACTATTTCTCAGGGTCCCAAGGATGTAAAGGCTTCTACAGCCAAAAATCCTACCCCTTCTGATAGAGATTCCAGGGTGCTGGATAGATGAGGTAAGAAGGTTTACACGACTGCAACCCTGGCAATCAGGGCTTTAAACTGCCAGTTTCATATGCTTAAATACCAACAGCATGTTATGGGCTTACTGAAACAGAAAATGATGATGATTTCTGATTGTGTGGAAAATAGAGTTACAGGATTTATTGCATTCAGCAGAACAGGTTGGAAAGCAGCATACTTTGCAATGTGGTTTTGATTCCTTGGAGGCCTCTTGTAGGACCGCTCTTACTGTATCTGTGATAAGAAGGCATTCCTGGCTCAAGGAACAAAATCTGCCTGTTCATGTTAAAGCTAAATTGTTGGATGCCCATTTGCAGCATGATACTTTGGTAATAAGGCAGAAGAGGTATTAAAGAAAATGGAAGACAAAGCTAAATCTATGCAAACTGTAAAAGATTTCTTACAAGTGCAGCCACCCAGGTTCAGTAGGCACTGGCCTACTAAACATTGGTCAACAGAGCCAATCAGGGCAAATCCAGGTGCTCAAAAGGCTCCAGATATCAATCACAGGGATCTTTCAGGTCAAAGCAATGGGGTGCCTCCACCTCTAAATCTGGAGGTAACAAAGCACAACCCTACAGTAAGCAGTCTCAATGACTTCCCTCTACCATCTCCAAGCACTTATCTTTTGGCAGCCCCCTTGGGGGGGAAACTAGCACTTCATGCTCAACATTGGCAGTTAATAACCCAGGACAAGTGGGTATTAAACATAGTATCCCAGGGGTACAGATTTAATTTCCATACTTTGCAAATTCCAAACAGATGGCCTGATCTGCCTCAAAACCAGTGGGCAGAGGCCCAGAAACAAGTCATGTCCCTCATGGATATGGGGGGTATTCAACCAGTACCAGAAAAAGGACAAGGATTTTATTCAAGACTGTTCCTGGTACCCAGAAAAGACAATTCATGGCATCCAATACTGGAATTTTCGATTCTGAACACGTTCCTGGTTATTCCAAAATTCAGAATGTTGACTTTGCAACAGCTACTGCCTATGCTAGGCAAAAATGCTTGGTTAGTAACTCTCGACTTTAAAGAGGCATACCTGCATATCCCAATAAGGGAATCTTGCAGAAGATACCTCCGCTTCAAAGCAGGTTATTTGTATTACCAATTCTCTGCACTGCCCTTTGGCTTATCTACTGTGCCCAGGGTCTTTACAAAGTGCCTGGCGCCAGTAATTGCATTCTGCAGACAAAAAACATTCAAATTTATCCTTATCTGGATGATTGTCTAATTCAGGCAGAGGACAAGGACACACTTCAACATCTGGCATTTGTAAAAAGGTTTCTAGTATGCCTAGGGTACACTATAAACGAAAATAAATCACAACTGGTACCCTCTCAAATAATTACATTCCTGGGTGCAAGCTTGAATACATCTGCCTAGATGGCTTACCTCACACCAGACAAACAAATATAATTGACAGCATACTTCAATCAAATGGCAACAAAAACCCAGTTATTTGCAAGACAGATTCTGCTGGCTTTGGGGTTCATGGCATCCTGCATTCTTCTAATTCCATATGCGAATCTGCACATCAGGAAACTTCAATGGTATCTAAAAAGTTTATGGAGTCAACATTGTCAGAGCCTGGAAACAATGATTCCTCTCATTCCCTGCCTATAACAGGAGTTTCTTTGGTGGGCAAAGGCATGTCACCAAAACAAGGGACTGTCATTCACACTACCCCCTCCCTCCCAAACCCTAACTTCAGACACATCAGACTATGCTTGGGGGGGGGGGGCACCTGGCAGGGAGATGCATTCAGGGCAAATGCAGCCCAAACCAAATGCATCTGCATATCAAGCAGAAAGAAATGCCAGCTGTTCAGAATGCTCTGACAGCCTTCAAGGACTTACTTCATCCAGGACAACTACTGATAGACGGACACCACCACAGTTATGTGGTAAATAAACAAGCAAGGGGGGTACCCATTCATACCTCCTTTGCAGACTAGCCATGGCCTTGAGGAACACAGCCTTGACTTAAATACATCTTCAAGCTCAATTCCTGCCAGGATAGCAAAAATACTCTGGCAGATGACCTAAGCAGAAATCTTATGGACCCACACGAATGGAAACTGGATTCACAAATCTTCAGCATGGTAATACAGAAATGGGGAAGGCCCAGACATAGATCTATTTGCCTCTCCCCAAAACCATCAGTTGGACAAATACTGCACAAGAACTCATCACAAAAAGGCATGGAAAGTGGGATGCTCTCTCCTTCAGTTGGAAAAACCTTTGTCTATGCCTTTCCCCCTCTGCCTCTACTCTCCAACGTCTTACTAAAAGTGAGACAGGAAAAAACAAAAATGATTCTAATTGCCCCGGACTGGCCTTGCCAACACTGGTACCCGCTTCTAAGGAATATGTCACACCTTCTTCCTTGGTACTTGCCTCAAACACCTCATCTACTGTCTCAGCAGCGCGCTATCAAATTCTGCAAACTCATCTACAAACTCTGAATCTTGTAACATGGCTAATCAACTAATTATTCAAAACACACCTCTCAGTAAGCCTGTGATGGATGTCATATTGGAAGCCAGAAGGCCTAGTACTAGAAAATCTTATGCTGATAAATGGAAGAGATTCTGTGCTTAGAATCAAGCACAAGGAATAGACACAGCAAGGCCTAATATTCCTCAGATTTTACAATACTTAACTGAGATGCTGGACAAGGGCCTGTCTTTTTCTTCTGTAAAAAGACATGCCTCTACCATCTCTGCTCATTACAACACAGATCCTCCCCTCTTTTCTCATCCACTGCTAAAACAGTATCTCAGAGGGGCCAAAAATGTAAGGCCTCCCAGGAGAGCACCAACTCCTGCATGGGACCTCAATTTGTGCTGGAAAAACTCACCCTGCCTCTTTTTGAACCAACAGTTACTGCTGATGTAAAATTTCTATCTTGGAAGACGGCTTTTCTTTTGGCAGTTACTTCAGCTAGAAGGGTTTCGGAACTACAGGCTCTCATGGCAGTGGAGCCTTTCATTCAATTCTACCCGGACAGGGTGGCCCTCAGGACCAACCCTTCCTTTATGCTTAAAGTGGTATCCAGTGTGGCTCTTAACCAGACCATTCACCTGCCAACTTTTTTCCCAAATCCGCAGAACAAGGTGGAGCAAATTCTGCATTTATTGGATGTACACAGACAACTAAGATTCTACTTAACAGGACAAAATCTCTAAGAAAGTCTGAGCAACTACTGGTAGCATTTGCTGCAGGATCAGGGGGGAAGCTATATCAAAGCAGACTATTTCTAAATGGATAAGCCACTGCATTCATTTCTGCTATTTGCACCATGGTAAACCTGTGCCCAAGGGAATCTGATCCCATTCCACCAGGGCTGCCCCCACTTCAGCAGCTTTTCTCAGATGGGTCCCAACCAAAGGCATTCTAGAAGCTGCAACTTGGAGCTCTGTTCATACGTTCACAAAGCATTATCATTTACCTCTCTTCTCTAAATCTAGGGCAGGCTTTGCCACTGCAGTCCTGCAGGGCCTTATTGCTGCTCCTAATTCTGTTTAGTTCCATCCTCCCATCCATAGCTTTGGGATTCTACCCAAATGTAATGACTGCAACAGTGAAACACGAAGAACATAGTACAGTTGTGTACACTTACCATAAATGTAGATGTTTAAGTGTACTCACTGTTGCAATCCAGGATGTTCATCGTATTTCACTGTTGCAGTCGTTACAGTTGGGTTATCCTGCTGGCAGGCTACCCGCAGTCGGCCTGAGTTCCAAAGTCTAGGTCTGGCGTCGGTTGCTGTCGCCTCTTCCCTGACGTCAGTGCGCCAGGGGTATAAAAGATGCAGCCGATGCCATTTTCTTAAGTCTTTCTTGCCATGCGGTGCCTGAAGCAAAAGCAGTTCGCAAGTGCCGGTCGGTCGACTCCTGAAGTTTTCAAATTTGAATTTCAGATCCGAAGTCTTCATTAAAGCTAAGTACCCCGTTGGGGAAACTTTTTCCTTGCTCCAGACCGATGTCAGAAGAAGTTAATAACTGTATTTCTTGTGGGAAGCAAATACCTCATAAGGATTTTCATTCTTACTGTATTCCTTGCCTAGGCCCTGACCATAACATTGCTAGTTGTCGGTTTTGTGCCAGATTTAACCAATGCACTGTTAAGCGTCTGTACGATTTTGCATTTCATTACTTTGGCAGAAGATTTAACTATATAATGCCGTCGGATCAGCCGACTACCAGAGTTTGCAAAAAAACGAAAAGAAAAAGAAAAGGACAGGCATCCAAGATCCAAAACCGATAAGGCTTCTTCTAGGCCTGTCGCCGGTTCTCAGTGAGGTGCTTTCACAGCCCCTGACGCCCACTACCTCAGAGCCACAGGCCGCTTCCGACTCCCACGTGGAGCCGACCGGGCCTCTGGAAACTCAAGGTATTGGACACTCGGAAATCATTCCCTCAGATGGTCTGGAGCCGCTGAGCAGGCATCGGCTTCTGAGGGTGTTTTCAGGCCTACACAGTTGTATGTAAAACCTACTTCAGCTATAAAGGCAAAGATTAAAGCAGTTCTAAAGACAAAGAAACAAGTGCAGCATTCACCTGGACAGGCCTCCATGCCTAAAAAGCAGATGCTTAAAATGACCGAAGACCTAATTACTTTGATCAGGGGTTCCCATCCACCTTCTGAAAAAAGGCTTAGGCAAGAGTTAGAATATGAATCTTCAGACCAGGTATCCATTTCCTCTGATTCCTCCCCTGAACAGGATTACTCTATTCCTCCCTATGAGGATTCTGATACTGAAGAATCTATTCCTTCAGCCTCTTATTCTGAAGATTATTCTTTTGGGGAAATGCTGCATACTATGAGGGAGCATTTTCACTGGGAGAGCTAAGACTACTCAGAATACAAGAAAAGGCTCAGAGATTTCCTTTTATTGCCCCAGCACAGGCCCCTGGCTATTCCGCCTGTTTTAGACATTGTAGACAATGTATTTTCAGAGTCCAGTTTTTCTCAAGACTCTTTACCACCAGCTCCAGTTAAGCCAGACAGATACTACAGGGTTCCTGACTCACATAAATTTCTCTATAAGAGCCCTGCAGCAGACCCTGAAACCATCTCTCAGGGGCCCAAAGGGGTCAAGGCTTCTATTGCAAAAAACCCAATCCCCTCTGATAGGGATTCTAGAGCCCTAGACAGATGGGGTAAAAAGATTTATACCTCTGCTACCTTGGGTGTAAGAGCCTTAAATTGCCAATTTCATATGCTTAAGTATTAGCAATATCTTATGTCTTTGCTTAAACAGAAAATGCCAACAAGTACAGAATGTGCAGACAATAAAGAAATGCAGGATTTATTGCATGCAGCTGAACAAGTTGGAAAGCATACTTTGCAATGTGGTTTTGATTCTCTTGGCCTCCTGCAGGGCCGCTGTTGCAGGTTCTGTCATTAGGATGCATGCTTGGTTAAAAGAACAGAATTTGCCGGATCATGTTAAAGCAAAACTATTGGATTCTCCTTTGCAAATTGATACTTTGTTTGGTGCTAAAGCAGAAGAGGTGTTGAAGAAAATGGAGGGCAAAGCTAAATCTATGCAAACAGTCAAGGATTTCTTGCAGGTACAGCCTCCCAGATTTAGCAGGAACTGGCCTACAAAAAATTGGTCCTTTCCAGTGTCAGACCATAAAGGGGCAGATACAGACGCCCCAGAGGCAGATCACAGCCCTAAGACTCATACAGGCCTAAACAATGGGGTGCTTCTACCTCCAAAAGTGGAGAGGAAAAATCACAGCCATACAGAAAACAGTCTCAATGACTTCCCACTTCCAGCAACAAGCACTTATCTTTTGGCAGCCCCTTTGGGAGGAAAATTAGCACTTTTTTCACAAAATTGGCACATGATCACACAGGACAAATGGGTTCTAAATATAATTACACAAGGCTACAGGTTCCACTTTCACACCCTGCCAAGACAAAACGGTATGCCAGATCTGCCACACAATCAATGGGCATAGGCACAAAAACAAGGTTCATCCCTCATGGACATGAGGGCCATTCAACAAGTACCAAGACAAGAGCAGGGTCAAGGATTCTATTCAAGACTGTTCTTGGTACCCAGAAAAGACAAAGCCTGGAGACCTATACTGGACCTATCTACTCTAAACACATATCTGGATATTCCAAAATTCAAGATGTTAACTCTACAGCAGCTTCTGCCCATGTTGGGCAAGAAGGCTTGGCTTGTGACTTTAGATCTAAAAGAGGCATATCTGCATGTCCCAGTCAGACAAACGTGCAGAAGATACCTCAGATTCAAAGCTGGCTCAATGCGCTACCAATTCTCTGCACTGCCCTTTGGCTTATCTACTGCGCCCAGGGTCTTCACAAAGTGCGTGGCACCAGTAATTGCATTTTGCAGACAAAGAGGAATACAAATATATCCTTACTTGGACGACTGCCTTATTCAAGAGGAGAACAAGGACATTCTACTACAGCATCTGGCGTTTGTAAAAATATTACTGACAAGTCTGGGGTACACAATAAACGAAAAGAAATGAAAACTCGTACCCTCTCAAGAGATAATATTCCTGGGTGCAAGCTTAAATACAACGACTTAGATGGCTCACGCCAGACAAACACAGACAACTAACAACTTATTTCAAACTGTTGGCAACAAAGACCCAGTTATCTGCAAGAAAAATTCTGCAGGCCTTGGGTTTCATGGCATCCTGCATTCTGCTAATTCCATATGCAAGACTGCATATGAGGAAACTTCAATGGTATCTAAAAAGTGTTTGGACTCAACATTGCCACAGCCTGGAGACAGTAATTACCCTCATTCCCTGCCTGCAGCAGGAGTTTCGATGGTGGGCAAAAGCCTGTCACCACAACACGGGACAGCCATTCATCTTACCCACTGCCAGGCAGACTTTGACAACAGATGCATCAGATTACGCCTGGGGGGGCCCATATGGCAGGAAAATGTATTCAGGGCACATGGCCCGCAAGTCAGATGCATCTACATATCAATCAAAAAGAGATGCTAGCTGTTCAGAATGCCCTAACAGCCTTCAAGGAGCAACTTCAACCAGGACAACTACTAAGGATGGACAATACTACAGTCATGTGGTACATAAGCAGGGAGGCACGCATTTCCACCCCCTGTGCAGGCTAGCCATGAACTTCTGGCACACAGCATTTACTTACCAAGTACATCTGCAAGCACAATTCCTGCCAGGAAGGAAAAATACTTTGGCAGACGAACTAAGGAGAAAACTCATGGATCCCCATGAGTGGAAATTGGATCCACAAGTCGTCAGCATGATAACAAGGACCTGGGGATGTCCGGACATAGACCTATTTGCCTCCCCTCACAACTACCAACTACAAAGATTCTGCACAAGGACTTATCACAAGCAAGCATGGAAAGTGGATGCACTCTTTCTGTTGGAAAAATCTAACAGTATATGCCTTTCCTCCTCTACCTCTCCTCCCCAAAGTACTCCTCAAGGTCAGACAAGAGAAACCAAAAATGATACTGATTGCCCCAGACTGGCCCCGCCAGCACTGGTACTCAGTCCTAAAGAGCTTGTCTCACGGCTCAGCCTGGACATTACCTCAAATGCCTCACTTATTGACCCAACAAGACAGTCTTATGCTGCACAGCTGGCTCAAAACCTTAAACCTGGCGGCATGGAAGATAATATAGCCTCTCAAGACGCACCTCTCTCTAAAGCAGTGATGGATGTTATTTTGGAGGCCAGGAGGGCTAGCACCAGAAAATCTTACGCAGACTAGCACCAGAAAATATTATGCTGACAAATGGAAGAGATTCTGTGCTTGGAACCAAGCACAAGGTATTGACACGATTGTTCCAAATATTCCTCAGATTTTACAATACTTAACTGAGATGCTGGATAAAGGTCTTTTCTTTTTCATCAATTAAAATTCATGCTTCTGCCATTTCAGCTCATTACAATACAGAACCACCTATTTTTTCACACCCTTTACTAAGGCAGTACCTCAGAGGGGCCAAAAACATAACACCTCCAAGGAGAGCACCAATACCTGCATGGGACCTCAACTATGTCTTGGAAAAACTCACACTACCTCTGTTTGAGCCAGCCTCTGTGGCTGACATAAAATAATTATCCTGGAAAACAGCTCTGCTCCTAGCAATAACCTCCACTAGAAGAGTCTCAGAGTTGCAGGCACTCATGGCTGTGGAACAGTTTATCATTTTCCATCCAGACAGGGTTTCGCTGAGGACAAACCCTACATTTATGCCTAAAGTAGTGTCCAGTGTAGCCCTTAACCAAACAATTAATTTGCCTACTTTCTGTCCAAACCCACAGAATAAGGGGGAGAGAATTCTGCATTCCTTCGACGTTCACAGACCGCTAAGCTTCTACTGAGACAGAACTAAAGCTTTCAGAAAGATTGATCAACTGCTAGTTGCGTATGCTGCAGCATCACAAGGAAAGCCTATCTCTAAACAGACTATTTCAAAGTGGATAGGCCATTGCATTTGTTACTGCTATTCACGGCATGGCAAATCAGTGCCGAAGGACATTAGGCCACACTCAGAGCAGCAGCCTTTCTCAGAGGATTACCGACCAAAGACATCTTAGAGGCTGCAACCTGGAGTTCAGTGCATACCTTTACAAAACACTATCACTTGCCTCTCTACTTTAAATCCAGGGCAGGCTTTGCCACTGCAGTTCTGCAGGGCCTTATAGCCTCACCTCATCCTATTTAGCTCCAGCCTCCCAACCTCAGCTTTGGGATTCAAGCCAATTGTAATGACTGCAACAGTGAAACGCGATGAACATAGTACAGTTGTGTACCTACCATAAATGTAGATGTTCGAGTGTATTCACTGTTGCAGTCCAGGTTACCCTCCCTCCATGCCCCCTTTTCTTTATTGGGTTTTCTCTGTACTTCTCTATCCTATACAACCTATGTGGTGTATTTGCTTGTAGATGAAGAAAAAGTTGATGTTCATCGTGCTATGCTGCTGCAGTCATCACACTTTGTTATCCTGCCATCAGGCGGTCCCGCAGATGGCCTGAATTCCAAAGCCTTGGTCCGGCGTCGGTTGTCGTCGCTTCTTCCCTGACGTCAGTGCGGCAGGGGTATAAAAGAGGCAGCATACGCCATTTTTTCCAGTCTTTCTTGCCGCGCGGTGCCCGAAGCAGAAGCAGTTCGCAAGTGCCGGTCGGCCAGCTCCTGAGATTTTCAAACAGAATTTCAGCCGAAGTTTTCTATAAAGCTAAGTACCCCATTGGGGAAACTTTTCTTGCCTCAGACCGATGTCAGACAAAGTTAATAATTGTATTTCTTGTGGGAAGCAAATACCTCATAATGATTTTCATTCTTATTGTATTCCTTGCCTAGGCCCAGACCACGACGTTTTTGGTTGTCGGTTTTGCGCTAGGTTCAATAAACGCACTATTAAGCGTCGGGCTGATACCGCCCGACATTATTTTGGCAGAAAATTCAACTACATTATGTCGTTGGAACCACCGACTACCGCTATGTTTAAAAAACGCAAGGACAAAGACTGGCAGCCTAGACCAGATACCGAGGTCTTGGTTAGGCCTGCCACTGGATCTTCGGTATTCAGTGAGGTGCCTACGCAGCCCCTGACTACCGCAGATTTAAAAAATATGACTACCTCTCAGTCAGAATCTACTGGGCCACTGGTGCCGGTTCCTCCTCAACTCGCGGACGCCAGCCCTGGCGGCGATCCGGAGACTATGGACAGGCCTTCGGTTTCAGAAGGCGTCTTTAAACCGACGACTCTCTCTGTTAAGCCATACGCTAAGCTTCCAAAGGTTAAGAAACCGGGTCCACAGACTCCCACACAGGCCCCTATGCCTAAAAAACAGATGCTCAAAATGGCGGAGGACCTGATTACCCTTATCAGAGGTTCCCAGCCCCCTCCTGACAAAAGGCCTATGCTGGAGGAAGATTTACCTCCTCCTGACCAGGAATCCATTTCCTCAGCAGACTCTGAGGAACAAGATTACCCCTTCCTTCCCTATGAAGACTCAGATGCTAAGGAGTCCATTCCCTCTGTCCGTCCGCCCCCCCCCCCCCGAATACTTCTCTTTTGGGGAAACCCTGCACACACCATGAGAGAGCATTTCCACTGGGAAGGACAAGATTACTCCCGACTCCACGAAAAGACTCTGTGAGTTTCTTCTTCTACCACAGCATAGACCCCTAGCCATTCCTCCTGTTTTAGACATTCTGGATGATGTCTACGCTGAATCCAGTCTAAATCCAGATTCCTTACCTCCAGCACCACCTAAACCAGACAGATACTATCGAGTCCCTGACTCTCACAAGTTTTTATATAAAAGCCCTACTACAGACCCAGAAACCATTTCCCAGGGTGCCAAAGGGGTTAAGGCCTCTACTGCTAAGAATCCACTACCTGCGGAAAGAGATTCCAGGGCGTTAGAAAGATGGGGGAAAAAAGTGTATACCTCTGCCACTTTAGCCATGAGGGCACTAAACTGCCAATTCCACATGATTAAATACCAGCAGTACTTGCTTACTCAGTTAAAACAGAAAATGATCCCTCAAACAGATCAACTAGATTTCAAAGGGATACAAGATTTGTTGCATGCAGCAGAAGTGGGAAAACATACCTTGCAGTGTGATTTTGATTCTTTGGAGGCCTCATGTAGAGCAGCAGTCACAGGGTCTGTAATACGTAGACATGCTTGGCTAAAAGAGCAGACCTTACCAGAACATGTCAAAGCAAAGTTACTGGATGCTCCACTGCAAAAGGATGCGTTATTTGGTGTCAAAGCAGAGGAAGTTTTAAAGAAGATGGAAGAAAAGGCAAAATCAATGCAAACAGTTAAAGATTTTTTTACAGGTACAACCTCCTCGCTATAGCAGAAACTGGCCATCAAAAAACTGGTCCTTTCCTGCTTCAGACAGACCCCAAAGGGGCAGGTACAGACGCCATAGGGGCAGAGGCCAGGCACAAGGTACCTTCAGGCCTAGACAGTGGCAAACAACAACTTAGAGGGGGAGACGACAGATCTCAACCCTTCAGAAAACAAACTCAATGACTTTCCTCTTCACCTGCCAAGCAAAATTGCCCAGGCAGCACCTCTAGGAGGAAAACTGGCTATTTTCCCACAAAATTGGCACATCATAACAAAGGACAAATGGGTTCTGGATATCATTACCCGAGGCTACAGATTTCATTTTCACACTTTACCACGGATGAGAGGCATGCCTAATCTGCCAACAAACCAATGGGCAGAGGCACAAAAGCAAATTTCAGCTCTCATGAACATGAAAGCATTTCAAAAGGTACCTGCAAAAGAGCAAGGTCAAGGATTTTACTCAAGACTGTTTCTAGTACCAAGAAAGGACAAGACCCAGCTTAGACCTTTCAATTCTAAACACGTACCTGGACATTCCCAAATTCAAAATTCTCACACTACAGCAGCTTCTTCCCATGCTGGGCAAGGAGTCTTGGCTGGTAACGTTGGACCTCCAAGAGGCATACCTGCATGTCCCTATCAGACAAGATTGCAGAAGATAACTCAGATTTATGGCAGGCACAACGCATTCTCAATTCTCTGCATTGCCCTTTGGCTTATCTACTGCGCCCAGAGTATTCACGAAATGCCTGGCATCAGTAATTGCATACTGCAGACAGCGAGGAATAGAAATTTATCCATGTCTGGATGACTGCCTGATCCAAGCGGACAGCAAAGACATCGTACTACAGCATCTGGCATTTGTAACAAAGTTGCTAAGTTGCCTAGGGTACACAGTAAACAAAAAGAAGTCAAAACTAATACCCTCACAAGAAATAATTTTCCTGGGTGCCAGCTTGAATACAACAGCCCAGATGGCTTACCTCATGCCAGACAAGCAAAAACAACTGGCTCAGCACTTCAAAAAGATGGTAACTTCTACCCAGCTCACTGCAAGGAAATTCCTGCAGGCTTTGGGGTACATGGCATCCTGCATTCAACTAATTGCATATGCAAGGCTGCATATGAGAAAACTACAGTGGTACCTAAAAAGTGTATGGTCCCAACACAGACACAGCCTCGAAGCAAGTATAACTCTCATTCCCTGCCTTCAAAAAGAGTTTCTATGGTGGGCTCAAGCATGCCAAGCAAACAAGGGCCTTCCTTTCGTCTCACCTCCAGCAAACCAAACCTTGACAACAGACTCATCAGACTATGCCTGGGGTGCACACATGGCAGGACAATGCATACAGGGCAAATGGTCTGCAAACCAAAGGCAGCTACACCTCAATCAAAAGGAGATGCTAGCTGTAAAAAATGCACTAACAGCCTTCGAGGACCTCTTGCATCCAGGACAACTTCTAATAAGGACGGACAACACCACAGTTATGTGGTACATAAACAAACAAGGAGGAACGCACTCCTACCCACTATGCAGACAGGCAATGGACTTGTGGAACACAGCATTAACTTACCAAGTACAACTGCAAGCACAATTCCTGCCAGGAAAAGAAAACATTTTGGCAGACAAATTAAGCAGAAATTTGACAGACCCTCATGAGTGGAGACTACACCCACAAGTATTCTCAATGATAACTCAAAGGTGGGGACCACCAGACATAGATCTGTTTGCCTCAACCAACAATTGCCAGCTACAAAAATTTTGCACAAGGACTTATCCCCTGGCCTGGAGAGTGGACGCCCTATCATTCAGTTGGACAGCATTGTCAGTCTACGCATTCCCACCTCTGCCTCTACTGACCCAGGTATTAATGAAAGCCAGTTCAGAGAGACCACAGATGATCCTCATTGTTCTGGACTGGCCACGTCAACACTGGTACCCACTACTACGAAACTTGACTCACAGCCCTCCATGGATCTTACCTCAATTCCCTCTGCTGTTAACCCAACAAAACTCTCAGATCCTTCACAGTCAACTAAGGACCTTAAATCTAGCTGCATGGAAAATACCTTAAATTATCAAACAACACTTCTCTCAAAGGACGTCCAGAATGTCATTTTGGAGGCCAGGTGGCCCAGCACCAGAAAAACTTACTCGGACAAATGGAAAAGATTTTGTGTATGGAGCCAGGCCAGAAGCCTAAATCCTGGCATCCCAAATATTCTGCACATACTCCAATATCTAACTGAGATGCTAAACAAAGGCCTTTCTTTCTCATCCATAAAGTTCCATGCTTCAGCCATTTCAGCTCAATATGATACGGTTCTTCCCATTTTCTCTCATCCTTTGCTAAGGCTATTTCGTGCACACCTTTACCAAGCATTACCACCTTCCTCTATACTCAAAAACCAGAGCTGGGTTTGCCACTGCAGTTCTGCAGGGCATCTTATCTGCAGCTAACCCAGTTTAGCTCCTACCACCCAACCATAGCTTTGGGACTCTACCAAAGTGTGATGACTGCAGCAGCATAGCACAATGAACATAGTACAGTTTTGTACCTACCATAAATGTAGGGGCAAAAAATATAAGACCCCCCAGAAAACCACCAGCTCCAACTTGGGATCTAAATTTTGTTCTGGAAAAGTTAACACTTCCTCCTTTCGAACCAGCCTTTTCAGCAGAGCTTCAATACTTGTCATGGAAGACAGCCCTGCTGCTGGCTATCACCTCAGCACACAGTCTCAGAACTGCAGGCACTTATGGCAGTGGAACCTTTCATCATTTTCCATCAGGACAGAGTATCTTTACGCACCAACCCTTCCTTCATGCCAAAGGTAGTATCCAGTGTGGCTCTCAATCAGACCATACACTTGCCCATCTTTTATCCAAACCCACAGAATAAAGGAGAAAGACTCCTTCACTCTTTGGACATTCACAGACAGTTACGTTACTATTTGGACAAGACAAAGGCCTTCAGAAAATCTGACCAGCTCCTTGTATCCTATGCACCAGGCTCAGAAGGAAAGGCTATTTCGTGCACACCTTTACCAAGCATTACCACCTTCCTCTATACTCAAAAACCAGAGCTGGGTTTGCCACTGCAGTTCTGCAGGGCATCTTATCTGCAGCTAACCCAGTTTAGCTCCTACCACCCAACCATAGCTTTGGGACTCTACCAAAGTGTGATGACTGCAGCAGCATAGCACAATGAACATAGTACAGTTTTGTACCTACCATAAATGTAGATGTTCGAGTGGTTATGCTGCTGCAGTCCAGGTTACTCTCCCTCCATCCCATCTACCTAACCAGGCTTTTCTTATACCTCCATGTACTTCAACCTTTGGGATGCATGTCTGTATGGTGTATTTGCTTACAACTAGTACCATTGGTTTGCACTAAGGTATGTTTTGCAAGCTTCTTATTTGACCTTCTTAGTTTGGGGCACCTGACTTCTGGGGCAAGAAAAACTGAAGAAAATGGTGTTGGTTGCCTCTTTTGTACCCCTGCCGCACTGACGTCAGGGAAGAAGCGACGACAACCGATGCCAAACCAAGGCTTTGGAATTCAGGCAGACTGCGGGACCGCTTGACAGCAGGATAACTCAAGTGTGATGACTGCAGCAGCATAACCATTCAAACATCTACATTTATGGTAGGTACAAAACTGTACTTTTTATGTGCATGCATGCTTATTGGCATAAAGTAGCCTATCAGTTGTGGGGCACCTGACATCTGGGGCAAGAAAAACTGAAGAAAATGGCATTGGCTGCATCTTTTATACCCCTGCCGCACTGATGTCAGGGAAGAGGCGACAGCAACCAACGCCGGACCTAGACTTTGGAACTCAGGCCGACTGCAGGTAACCTGCCAGCAGGATAACCCAGTTGTAATGACTGCAACAGTGAATACACTCTAACATCTACATTTATGGTAGGTACACAACTGTACTTTACCCACCCGCCATCCCCCATGCTGTATATTTTCTTTCCTTCACTATTCTCAGAAGCCTTTGTGATGTATTTGCTTTTAGTTGAAGGTAAATTTTATGTTTCTAAAGTGCATTTATATATTTGCAGTTTATATATATTTTTGCTCTCCATTTGGGGGCACCTGACATCTGAGGCAAGAAAAATGGATTAAAATGGCAGCTGCATGTTTTATACCCCTGACGAGCTGACGTCATGGAAGAGGAGACAGCAACCGACGCAGGACCTAAGACTTTGTTATTCAGGCCGACTGTGGGCAACCTGCCAGCAGATTATCCAAATGTAATGACTGCAGCAGTGAATACACTCGAACATCTACATTTATGGTAAGTGTACACAACTGTACGTTCTGTCTTGCCCTGTGTCCACAGTTTGTGTGAATCTTAAGGTATGAGAGAGGTGGTAACCCCCCCCCCCATCCCAGTTTTCCAACCTGGGGTGTATCCTGAGGTGATCACGCTGCCTGTTTGGCCTGGTCCCAAATACATCCTGCCTTTGAGTAGGGAGGGACAACTAGTGTAATCCATTTATGGGTTGTAGGTACTTGGTACATAGATTACTTCCTTTAAGACCTCCCTCTCTCTGTCTCTCTATCTCATTATATATTTATTTATTTTTTTGGTTGTAAGTTGACTTAGGCAAAAGCATTATCAACTAGATGAGACCTTGCCAGGGACCCAGGCTCAGCCTACAGAGTTGTGGCATTGTTCTATTTCTTTTCAGATTCTAGATCTGGAGCTGTCAGAGTTTGATCACGGGGATTTCTGTAGGATGCCTGCACCACCCCTGAATAAGCTTCTTACACACTGCCTTGGGTCATCACTGCTGACATCTTGCTCACATTTCAGGTTTGTGTCAGCCTTTTCACAGTATTGCACTTGAAGTGAGGTATGATTATTCAGACAACCCTTTTCTGTGGGGGGGGGGTGTAGAAAGAGTTGAAAGTATTCATATTTTCTTTCAAGTATCCCCTTGTTGCTGGATCTTCAGAATTGTGTCCTTTTTGGCGTACTTCGTTCTTTGCTTATTGGGGTGTTGTCGTCTTGATGGGAGACAGAGACACCTCCTCTTGTTTTGTGTCCCTCTCTACCTTCCTCCCTCAGGGATTTGCTCATCCAGCTCCTCTAAGCAGGGACATTTGCATTTCCTGTGTATTTTGGCCCTATGTATTTCCAGCTCCTGCTGGGTTAAGTCTGTTCTGTACCATACTGGATCTGGATAATGGAATGGCTATCATGAGCTGTTCTAGGGTGGTGAGTTTGATACCAGTTTGCTTGGAGGTCCCACATGTTCCAGTAGAAGCCTTACCTTCCAATTTTTCCTTGTAGTGATCATCAGGCAGAACTGTGGTGGAGCTTGTGCTACAGGTTGGTTCTTTTTTTTTTGTTTGTTTGTTTCTGGTCCCTGAATCCCAGGATTGTAGACAGAACCTCCCATTCCTCTCTGTAGTAGAGGCTGGGGATGATTAAGAAGTTCATCCAGCTCTCTGTCATGAGGATTACTTAGAAGTAGTAGTTTAGCAAAAAAGCTGAGTTAGCCGAGTTGCAGTTGTCTGACTTCTGCTCAGAAGCAGTGGCAGACCTTACGATTGTCTGTCTGGTGGGTTTCTGGAATTTTTCTCAAGAAACTTCTCCTTTGACTTCCTGAAGGATGAGGGTCATTCCATGGGCCCTCCTAATGTGGAGTGGGAAGAGGGGAACAAATTGGTTCTCGTGGGTGGTGTCATTCCTTGGGAAAATTTGGTTCCCAAGTAATCCAGGGCTTTTTTACGCCTGTCTGTCCAGGGAGTGAGGCAAGCTTTGGCCTTCATACCGGGCAGTTTTCCTTCTCCACTCTCCTTCCTGGTGTGGTCCAGGGCTCTTTCCCTGGTCCGCTTTAAGCTTTGTTGCAGGGTGGAGGTGGGTAGTTAGTGGAGGCTGCATTTAAGTCTCTGATTGGTCTAGTACATCCAGGTCTTTGGAAAGTGACAGGTCATGGCTGTATCCAATGATTCTGCAGGCTGGTGGCCTGGATTTGGCTGATGTTCTTCGTGTGTCATTGTTGCAGTCATCACCTATGGGATGTTCTTCATGTTAGACTGTTGCAGTCATTACATTTGGGTAATCCTGCTGGCAGGTTGCCCTCAGCCGGCCTGAATTCTAAAGTCTTGGGTCCTGAGTCAGCTGCTGTCGCCCCTTCCCTGACGTCAGGTTGTCAGGGTTATAAAAGCAGCAGCTGACACCATTTTCTTCAGTCTTTCTTTCCGCGAGGTGCCTGAAGCAGAAGCAGTTTGCAAGTGCCGGTCATCCGACTCCTGAGATTTTTTGTGTTTGAGTTTCAGATCCGAAGCCTTCAATAAAGCTAAGTACCCCGTTGGGGAAACTTTTTTTTCTTGCTCCACACCGATGTTAGAAAAAGTTAATTGTATTTTTTGTGTAAAGCAAATACTGTATGCCTTGCCTAGGCCCTGATCACAACGTTACTGGTTGTCGGTTTTGTGCTAGATTTAACCAACGCAATATTAAGCGTCTGTATGATTTTGCTTTAAACTTTTTTGGACGCTGGTTTAATTATCCAGAAATGTCTTCGGATAGCCATACGACTACCGGAGTTTGCAAAAAACACAAAGAAAAGGATAGAGAAAAACAATCAAGGCCCAAAACCGACGACGAAGCTTCTCCTAAGCCAGTCACTGGTTTGCCAGTTTTCAGTGAGGCTCTTTCGCAGCCCCTGACACCCGCTACGTTAGAGTCACAGGCTGCTATCGACTCCCACGTGGAGTCGGCCATGCTGCTGGATTCTCAAGGTATTGGAGCCTTGGACGCTAATTCATCAGATGGGTCCAGAGCCACTGAGCAGGTACCGGCTTCTGAGGGTGTATTCAGACCTAAACAGCTTTACATTAAAATGACCAGCTTCAAAGGCAAAGACTAAAACACCTTCTAAAGCAAGGAAACAAACTCAAGAGCCACGTTTACAGGCCTCTATGCCCAAAAAACAGATGCTCAAAATGGCTGAAGACTTGATTACCTTGATCAGGGGTTCCCATCCCCCTCCTTATAAGAGGCCTAGGCAAGACACTGACTATGAATCCTTCAGATCTTGTTTCTATTTCTTCTGATTCCTCTTCTGATCAGGAATATTCGCTTTCCCCCTAGGAGGATTCTGATGCTAAAGAATCTATACCTTAAACATCTCCTCCCGAAGACTATTCCTTTGGGGAAACCTTGCAAACCATGAGGGAGCATTTCCACTGGGAGAGCCAAGATTTTTCAGAATCTAAAAAGAGGCTCAGTGATTTTCTTTTACAACCTCAGCACAGGCCTGTAGCCATTCCACCTGTGTTAGACATTGTAGATGATGTGTTTTCGGAGTCTAGTCTGACCCCTGAATCCTTACCCCTAGCTCCTGTTGAGCCTGACAGATATTATAGGGTTCCTGACTCTCACAAATTTCTTTTTAAAATCCCTGCTGCTGACCCAGAAACTATTTCACAGGGTCCAAAGGGAGTTGAGGCTTCCACTGCAAGAAACCCAACCCCCTCTGACAGAGATTCAAGGGCACTGGGTAGATGGGGAAAAAAGGTTTACACGTCTGCAACTTTGGCTACAAGGGCCTTAAACTATCAATTTCATATGCTTAAGTATCACTAACATGTCATGGGATTGCTTAAACAGAAAATGTTGTTAAATTCTGAATGTGTAGAAAACGAGGAAATGCAGGATTTATTGTATGCAGCAGAACAAGTAGGAAAACATACTTTGCAATGTGGTTTTGATTCTTTGGAGGCCTCCTACAGGGCCGCAGTTACGGGTCCTGTAATTAGGAGGCATGCTTGGTTAAAGCAACAAAATCTGCCTGATCATGTTAAAGTTAAATTACTAGATGCACCTTTACAGCATGATACTTTGTTTGGTGTTAAGGCAGAAGAGGTCTTAAAGAAAATGGAGGACAAAGCTAAATCTATGCAAACTATCAAAGATTTTTTCAAGTGCAGCCATCTATTTTTAGTAGACACTGGCCTACAAAAAATTGGTCCTTTCCTGTATCAGACAGACCTCAAAGAGGCAGATCCCAGGTGCAAGGTTCTTGTAGGCCCAAGCAGTGGTGTGCTTCTACTTCCAAAGCTGGAGAAGATGGATCACAAACATACAGAAAACAGTCCCAGTGACTTCCCCCTGCCTGCACCAAACACTTATCTTCTGGCAGCACCCTTAGGGGGAAAATTAGCAGTTTTTGCTCAAAATTGGAACATCATAACCCAGGACAAGTGGCTTCTAAATATAGTGTCACAAGGCTACAAGTTCCATTTCCATAATCTGTCAAAGGCAAACGGCTACCCAAATCTGCCAAAAAATCAATGGGCAGAGGCACAAAAACAAGTCTCATCCCTCATGGACATTGAGGGCCATTCAACAAATATCAGAGCAAGAGCAGGGACAAGGATTTTACTCAAGACTGTTCTTGGTACCCAGAAAGGACAAGGCCTGGAGGCAGATACTGGACCTTTCTATTCTTAACACTTTCCTGGGTATTCCAAAATTCAAAATGTTGACTTTGCAGCAGCTTCTGCCCATGCTGGGCAAGTATGCTTGGCTTGTGACTTTAGACCTAAAAGAGGCATACCTGCATGTTCCAGTCAGACAATCATGCAGAAGATACGTAAAGTTCAAGGCTGGTTCAATGCATTACCAAATCTCTGCACTGCCCTTTGGCTTATCTACTGCGCCTAGGGTCTTTACAAAGTGCCTGGCACCAGTAATTGCATTCTGCACACGAAGAGGAATACAAATATATCCTTACTTGGACAACTGTCTCATTCAAGCAGAGAACAAGGACATTCTTCTTCAACATCTGGTATTTGTGAAAAGACTTCTAACATGCCTAGGGTACACAGTCAACAAAAAGAAATCAAAACTAGTACCCTCACAAGAGATAACATTCCTGGGTGCAAGCTTGAATACAACTGCCCAGATGGCTTACCTCACGCCAGGCAAACAAAGGCAACTGACTACCTATTTCAAAATGTTGCAAATACAGGAACGTACAGGAACCACCACGATGTTGTAGATAAAAGACTTTATTAGGAACGAGCGCTTTCACGTACTGCCAAGGTACGCTTCCTCAGGTTTCATTAATAGATCAAATTCACAACTTATTTATACTAAAGAACCCTTACTAATTAAACAATTAATTTCAATATTGTTTAAAATCATTCAGTTAATCAACTAAGTGAATAAGTTAAATTAACCATTTCTAGTCCAACTAATTCATTTTATCTACTTACTAAACGCAATACATGTATCTAAGTATATGGAGATATACATAAACCTCATAAATGCTCCTTAACTGCATACAATACCACTAATATATGTTGGAGATAGATACTATGAAATTATAAATATATAATATATATTATATATAATAAATAAGTATGTGTAAATGTTAAAATCTACCTATTAAACCCAATAGTAAGAGAAATATTTCATTTCCCTTTGCACTTTAATGATGACAGTCTTATAAACTCATTTAATAACAATGACCCATATAAAATACATAATAGAATAAATAAAATTGACATCAAAATCTAAATTATAGACAAAAATTGTGCATGTGTGCAAATGCAAAATAATTAATAATCTCAATATCAAAAATGAGACAATTATGCAACAACAAGCACATAACATTCCATCTGTAGCTGTAACATATATGCATATATATGATAAATCACTTAGTTACTACCTGCGTCTTAATAATACTGGTTTTATACTCAAAGCTTGGTTTAGGTCTGGCTCAAGGTGTGCCCTTAGCCTCAAAATCCAGTTTAACTCTATCAGCTCAAGGTGGCCCATGTTGTTCCCTTCTCTCATATTGGTATGTACTATTTGTAGTACCCTGAACTTAAAATGATGTTCGGGGAACAAATCAATATGTTTGGCTAAGGCATTAGTCAGTATACCTTTCTTGATGTCATAGTTGTGGTTATATATGCGATCCTTGAGACTCCTGGATGTCAAACCTACATAATATGCTTCACAAACTTCGCAAGTTGCTAGATAAACCAGATTTTGAGTCACACGTAGCATAAAAAACCGGTGTAAAAGTATAACCTAAGCCTGGTACTGTGAAAGATTGGACCTTGGAGATAAACTTACATATATTACATCTACTACATGGGTATGTTACATTTCTAAGTATCTGCCTAATGTCCAGCTTAAAGCTTCTCATTCTCTCATTACACAATAACCTCTTCAGATTTTTGCTGTTTCTATATCTGAAGATAGGTTTGTTTTCAACAATCTGAGTAACCAATGGGTCCAATAATAAGATCTTCCAGTTATTAGCCACAATGTTGTTAATGTGATGGATATCATTAGTATACCTGGTTGTAAACGCCAATTTTCTATCATGTTGGTGTGAGTTAAAGGCCTGCGTATAGGTAGCCTGTTCCATACTGGCATTGGGGTGGGTTCCAATTATGGAGGATTTTATCTTATTTATCAATGTACAGGGATAGCCCCTGCCTGTGAAAAGGTTCCCTGTTAGAGCCAAATGTAAACTCCTATCCTCTGGCTTACTACATAGACGTGCTATCCTCAAAAACTGGCCTCTGGCCACATTTTGAAATATATGTCGTGGATGCATGCTGTTATAATGGAGGATGGCATTTCTCCAGCATGGCTTCCTGAAGATAGTGGTAGATATACAAGCATCTAATTCTTTTTCAATTGTTAAATCTAAAAAATCAATCTTATAGATAGAATGAACCATTGTAAATCTTAGGAAGGTGGTCGTGGATTCCATGTAGGAAACCAACTCTAACAGTGAGCTCTCATTCCCATTCCAAAATAATAAGATGTCATCAACGAAACACCTGTATAACATGACGTTTCTAAATCTTTCATTATTAAAAAGGAACCTATTCTCCCATTGGTGCATTACCAGATTAGCATACGAATTTGCACAGGGAGTGCCCGTGGCTACTCCCCATGTCTGTGCATAAATCTTGTCATGGAACAGAAATACATTATTATTCAGAACTATATCTAATAAACTACATATTAGAGTTTGACAAGCCTTATCTAGAGTATTATCCATGCATAGAAATTCCCTTATGGCCTCAACCCCATAGTCATTGGGAATGCTTGTGAACAAGTTCTTGATGTCCATCGATACCAGGATGGTCTGAGATGATATATTTTGTATAATGGATACCTCTTGTAGCTTATCCAACAGCCCATATGTATCCTTCAAGATGGTAGGTATCTTTTTGACTAGTGGGCATAACTTAGACTGAATAAAGATAGATATTCTCTCAGTTACCCATTGCTCTCCTGCCACTATTGGGCGTAAAGGAGGTGGACATATTCCCTTATGCATCTTAGGGAGGCCTTTTATTACGGGTATAAGGGGAAAATCTATTAACAAATATTCATATAAGTCTTTGTCAATTTGTCTGCACATAAGAAGGTCAAACAGTGAATCCTGTACCTGTCTCACAATATATGCTATATCTTTCCTTGTTATACATTTATAGGCAGAGTCATCTTCAAGCATTATGGACATTAATTCCACATACATCGAGGTTTCCATTATTACGACTCCCTCACCCTTGTCTGCTGGTTTAAATGTTAGCTCTTTGTTATTCCGTAAATCCCTAAGACAAGTTTTCATTTTCGCATCTAAGTTGTGGAAAATACCTCTATGCTTGTTCTCAGTAAAATGTGCATAGAAATCCCTTTCACAAGATCGTACAAAACATTCAACAATATTGGATAGAGGCGGGACAAACAAGCTCTTATTTCTAAGATTACCATTAGTATTCAAACGTGGCATTTCCATATCATTAAACAATACCTTTAGAGATAATGTCCTTGCGAACAACCGCAAATCAACTAGCAGTTCTGAAAGATTACTTCCCTGTGAGGGGATGAACGATAAGCCCTTGTTCAACAAGTCCTCTTCGTCGGTAGTTAGCTCTCGTGTTGATAAATTGAAAAACAGGCTCTCCAGCTCTTGTTCTTCCGTCTCGGTTCCATGGTCTCGCCTGAATGCTTCCTTTTTCCTCTCCCCTGACTCTCCGAGCGCGTCGTTGCCCTGGTTCTGTATTGGACCGGTAATGGTAAAAAAGGACCTGTTGCTGTGTTGCCTCCAAGTTTTGGTCTCGCTCCCAGAGGAAAAGTAGTTTTTAAGGCTAGCTGATTGCATAGTGGAGTCTCGCCAACTGGTAGCAGGCCGTCGCTGCTAATGCTATCAGATGACGTCATCGTCACATTCACATTACTCAGAGTCACCATTCTCGCTGATTTCAATGCGCTGGTTATCTATATTGGTGGGTTCATGTTGTTGGACCTCCGAAGCATTATTATATCTGGGCCATACAAAAATCTGTCCAGTTGTAAAATCCTGATAATCCCTCCTGAGTTTCTTATATTTCACTTGCTCTAATCTTTCACTCTGTGCAGCGACCTGCTTAAACATGTTGTTAAGTTTAGATTCATATATTTCTCCCTTATATGAATGTAGTATATCTTGATGTAAAGTCTCTACCTTGGTAATCAGGTCAGCCTCAAGGGGAGCAAAATATTCAATCAGTAATTTGATGTATTGCATACTGAAGTCTATGTTAAGTTGCTGCCACCTTCTTAGTAATTCGGGATGACTGTCACCATAGCTAGGCATGCATAATATACGCATGCCCCGAGGTATCACCTTAAAATGAAGGCAAGCCTCTAAGTGTCTCCTCTGCCAAATAAACCTATGCAACTTATATAGGTCATTTTCAAGCTGTCTTAACACATTATAGAAATCTTGTAAGTTCTCCACAGTACCTGTTCTAATATTAGTAGCTGGTAGGTAAAACTCCATGCTCAAAGGCGGGTTCTCCCGTTGGTGAAAAATATTGTTCCAATCAATAGTATTATTCCTGTTCCCAGGATTGTAGTCCAGTTCAATGGTAGTGGGCTCCATCATGTGTTGGTGAATATAATGAGAAAACAAAAGTAGCAGCAGCAGTAAACAAAATATCACCATCCAAAGGTTCCCGACAAGGCGAACAAGAAGAGCAGCAAATACAGGAACGTACAGGAACCACCACGATGTTGTAGATAAAAGACTTTATTAGGAACAAGCGCTTTCACGTACTGCCAAGGTACGCTTCCTCAGGTTTCAATAATAGATCAAATTCACAACTTATTTATACTAAAGAACCCTTACTAATTAAACAATTAATTTCAATATGGTTTAAAATCATTCAGTTAATCAACTAAGTGAATAAGTTAAATTAACCATTTCTAGTCCAACTAATTAATTTTATCTACTTACTAAACGCAATACATGTATCTAAGAATATGGAGATATACATAAACCTCATAAATGCTCCTTAACTGCATACAATACCACTAATATATGTTGGAGATAGATACTATGAAATTATAAATATATAATATATATTATATATAATAAATAAGTAAGTATGTGTAAATGTTAATCTGTTATCTGTATATCTGTAATGTTATCTACTGCGCCCAGGGTCTTTACAAAGTGCCTGGCACCAGTAATTGCATTCTGCAGATGAAGAGGAATACAAATATATCCTTACTTGGACGACTGTCTCATTCAAGCAGAGAACAAGGACATTCTTCTTCAATATCTGGCATTTGTGAAAAGACTTCTAACATGCCTCTAGGGTACACAGTCAACAAAAAGAAATCAGAACTAGTACCCTCACAAGAGATAACATTCCTGGGTGCAAGCTTGAATACAACTGCCCAGATGGCTTACCTCACGCCAGGCAAACAAAGGCAACTGACTACCTATTTCAAAATGTTGGCAACAAAGGCCCAGTTATCTGCAAGAAAAATTCTGCAGACTTTGGGCTTCATGGCATCCTACATCCTACTAATTCCATATGCAAGACTGCATATGAGGAAACTTCAATGGTACGTAAAAAGTGTTTGGACTCAACATTGCCACAGCCTGGAAACAGTCATTACTCTCATTCCCTGCCTGCAACAGGAGTTTCGATGGTGGGCAAAGGCTTGTCACTAGAACAAGGGACAGCCATTCACATTACCTCCAGCTAGGCAGACACTAACAACGGATGCATCAGATTATGCCTGGGAAGCCCACATGGCAGGAAGATGCATTTATGGTAAGTGTACTGTTGTGGTAGCCCTCGGCTGGCCCCTAATACCAGAGTCAGTGTTTTTCTGAATCTGCTGCTGTCGCTTGTGTACTGACATCAGGTCGTCAGTGCTATAAAGCAAGGCAGCCGATGCCATTACGTCAGCCTTTCTTGCCGTGGAGCCCGTTGCAGAAGCAGTTATCAAGTGTGCCGGTCGGTCGCTACCAGAGCTCAAATTACACCTGAAAACATCTAAAGCTAAGTAGCCCATTGGGGATCTGTTTTTCTTGCACTAACTATTGTCCGCAAAAGTTAACAATTGTCTCGACTGTGGAAAGCAGATCCCACACCGAGACTTCCATTCATACTGTGTTACTTGTTTAAGCCCAGACCACAACGTCCCCCGTTACCGGTTCTGTGCCCTCTTTAATGCAAGAACCATTAGTTGTAGAGCTCTTATTGTAGGCAGGTCTTTTTGTCTTCAGTCTTTGCATTCCAAAATGGCGTCCATCACCCAATAATCCATAGACATTCTGGAAAAAACCTAAAAATAAAGATAGAGATGGACCACACAAGGCTAAGCCTTCCGACGACGCTACCACTAAGCAGGTAGTCAGTTCTCTAGAATTCAGTGAGGTGCTTTTGCAGCCCCTGATTCCCAAAATGAAATCTACACAGGCCTCTACCGAGACCCTTTCGGAGAAAGGGTATGCTGCAGAAATCTTCTTAGTCTTCCGAGCCTTTGGTTGTCTCTGCCTTGGTTGGGTCCAGAGCCGCCACACAGGCACTGGCTTCCGAGGAGGCCTTTCGCACTACCAATTCTAGACAAAAAACAACGTCTTCTCATCTGACTACTGTTTCTCTGAAACCTATTGATACTCTTAGGCTAAGAAGCCAGGCCACTTCTAGAAAATCTACCTCTAGCCACCATCTTACTCTTGCTGCACCACCCCAAGCCCAGATGCTTAAGATGGCGGAGGATCTCATCTCCCTTATCACTGGTAGTCAGGCCACAACTTCTAAAAGGAAAAGGCACCCTTCTCCTGAAGTAATGACAGAGCAGGATTCTGAGGAATCTGATTTTTCAGATTTTGAAGAGGAACAACCACCTCTGACTGCTTATGAGGATTCAGATGCAGAGGAATCCATTCCTTCTGCCTCCCCACCAGAAGACTTTTCCTTTGGGGAAACCCTTCACACCCTCAGGGAACATTTTCACTGGGAATCTCAGGACTTCCCTCAGTCTAAGAAAAGAGTAAGAGAGTTTCTAGACCTGTTCTAGCGCAGACCCCTGGCCATCCCCCCATCTTAGAAGTGGTGGATGATGTTTTCCATGAGTCCAGCTTAGCCCCTGATGCCCCCCCCCCATGTCCGCTTCAGAGCAGGCTCACAACACTTTCAGTTCTTTGTGCTACCCTTTGGCTTATCTACTGCTTCCAGGGTATTCACCACATGCTTAGCCCCGGCCATAGCATTTTGTAGACAGATAAATGTGCAGATTTACCCTTACTGGATGACTGCCTCATTCAGGCAGAGTGCAAAGAAAAACTGCTCCAGGACCTCCTCTTTGTCAAAACTCTTCTAACTTCCTTAGTGTTCGCCATCAACGAGAAGTCAAAGCAAACACGCTCCAGGAGGATCATTTTCTTGGTAGCACTGCTGGACACAGCATCCCAAATGGCCTTCCTATCCCCAGAAATGCAGAGCTTCCTGTCTCTCAACTTTACTCAGATGACTTCCAGAAGTCACCTCACGGCGAGAAAGTTCCTGCAAGCCTTTGGGGTACATGGCATCTTGCATCCTTCTAATTTCTTTGACCGGGCTTCACATGAGAAAACTTCAGTAGTATCTAAAGAACCTTTGGTGTCAGCACTCAGCCTCTAGAGACTTCTATCCCTCTGATTCCATGTTTAAGGGCCGAGTTTCTCTGGTGAGCAGGAGCCTGTGCCAAGAAAAAGGGTCTTCCCTTCATCCTCCACCCTACTGGGCAGACCATCAGCACCGACCTCAGACATTGCTTGGGGTGCTCACCTAGCAGGCAGGTGCACCCAAGGTCTTGGGGATGCCCAGCACCTTCCCTTGCACATCAGCCAGAAGGAAATGATGGCACTACAGAAGGCTATGACATCCTTCAAACCCCATCTCAGGCCAGGGCTTCTCCTTATCAAAACAGACGACACCACAGTAATGTGGTACATCAACAAACAGGGAGGGATCCAATCTTACCCTCTGTGCAGGCCAGCCTTAAACCTCTGGCTGACTGTCTCTTCCATGGGATTTCACCTTATATCCAAATACCAACCAGGGATCAAAAACACCCTGGCAGACTGCTTAAGCAGAAACGTACTGGACCCCCACGAATGGCAGCTCCAGAGAAAAATCTTTTTGCAAGTCACTCAGGAGTGGGAGAACTGCTGAGGTGGATCTCTCTGCTTCACACCTCAACCACTAGCTGACAGAATTCTGTACCAGGGAGTATCTCCACCTAGTGTGGTAGGTGGATGCCTTGACCTTCCCCTGGAATTCCCTCTTTGTGTACGCATTCCCTCCTCTTCCTCTTATTCCTAAGGTACTGATCAAGATGAGAAGAGACCAAATGCCATCCTCATTGCTCCAGATTAGCCCAGACACCATTGGTACTCCTTACTGCGCACCCTGACATCACAGCATTCCGGGCAGCTTTCCCTGACCTCAGACCTCTTCACTCAGATGGGGGGGGGGTGCTGCACCCAGGCTTGCAGACTCTCAAACTGTCAGCATGGCTAATACTCTAAAAGCAAACAAGTGGCCCCTGTTAAGCAAACTGGTCCTAGACATTATCACAGAGGCCAGAAGGCCCAGCACCAGAAAATCTTAATGAGGGAAATGGAAACGATTCTGCTCCTGGAGCCAGTCCAGAGGGGGCAGTTCCTCACAACCTTCCATCTCTCTTATCCTGGACTGTCTAGTGGAGTTGCTCAATAGTGGCCTCTGCTTCTATTCTGTTCAAATCCACGCCTCAGCCATTTTAGCTCATTTCTGTACAGACCACCCTCTGTTCTCACATCCTTTGATTAAACAATTCCTCAGAGGGGCTTCTAATATCAGACCTCCCAGAAGGCCACCCACTCCAGCCTGGCACCTGAATTATGTTTTGGAAAAACTAACCACACCACCTTCGAACCTGCTGCTTCATCACAACTGAAATACCTCTCCTGGAAGACTGCCTTCTTACTAGCTATCACCTCAACCAGAAGGGTTTCAGAACTTCAGGCATTGATGGCCATTGAGCCCTTCATCATTTTCCATGCAGACAGTCTCCCTGATGAGTAACCCCTCCTTTATGCCCAAGGTAGTATCTAATGTGACTCTCAACCAGGCTATACATCTACCCACATTCTTCCCTAACCCTCAAAACAAGGGGGAAAGAGTTCTGCACTCACTAGACGTGCACAGACAGCTCAGATGCTGCCTGGACCATACTAAACCCTTCAGGAAAACAGACAAACTTCTTGTCAGCTTTGCCCCAGAGGCAGAGAGGAAGCCCATTTTCAAGCAAAGCATTTCCAAATGGATAGCACACTGTATCCATTTCTGTATAGAAAAGGTTGCATTCAAGCTGGCCTCACCACTGTTAAATTGTTTGCAGAAACGCGTCAGTATCACCAGACTCGCACTGTACTGCTGTTTCTGTTATAGTTAAATCTTTCCAAACATTTACACTTTCTGAGTTCATTTTAATTCTGTTATAACATGCATTCTTTTGCATATGAACTGTCTTAGTTGCACCCTTGATTAAGATGTCTCCCCATAAGGGAGAACAATGTTCAGTTTATATATCTTTTCAAAGCAACAGATGTTGTTTTCCAATGTCCTTGTGGTTTGCATGATTGATTTCTGTTTTATGTCCTCCTTTGGTTATTTTCTTCCTTGCTGTTTCTGAAGACTTCACAAAAAGTCTTTCCATGTCATCTTTGCGTCACTTGGTGTCTTTATTTTGTTTCATTTATTTCTGCATCTGAACACTCACAGAAAGTCCCTGTTGATCATCTTCCTCCTTTGTACGTTCCATATATTACTATAACATGATGCCATGTCTAGCCCACAAACATATTTACAGTTAAACTAACTAAGCATGTTTTATTTTCGCAGGTGTCAGACACGGGGCCGTTATTACTTATCTATGCTTAACTGCTTTCATGCTTGCTTAAGCAAGTTGTCAGTCTTGCAGTTACACAGAAGCATTTATTTCAAAATCTTGTCAAGTTAACCCTTGCTTTACAAGGCAAAACCTTATATTAGAAACAAGCATATTTCTTTTGTATTGCAGCATACATTTAATTCCATTATTGCTTTGGGAAAAGAATATTTACAGTATCTATCAATTCCCCCTTTTTTAATTGTCAAGGAAAAAATGCAAAAAAAGTAATTTACAGGAAAATGTGATCCTCTGTACTTAATATTCTTCATTGTTAACAGTTACTTGTTTGACAGTTTTATTAACACAGTTTTTAACACATCTCCACTGTTGTGTCTGAGGTAGCTCCGTAAGTTGCATTTGCTAAAACGTTTATCAACTTTGTAACTTTCCATATTGCCTTAGTGGCACCATACCAGTGAAAAATTTCAGCTACTGAAATAACACCATTTCCTATGTCCAGCTGTTTTAAAATATTTCCCTATTTTGAAAAACTATCATGAATCTCACTCTTTTTCTGATGATTTTTTTACCATGTCCTCTGGTAATGTGTGAGTAATTCTCATTATTGGAACGGCATGCTCTATGTAACAAAATTTCTCCTCTTTCATCTTTTCCTTAAAACAAGTATTATGTGTTAACTCCCATGCTGTTTTTATTTTGTACTCAAGCTTTTTCACATGACCAGAGTTGGTGTACAGTAGCAACCCTGACTGTCCCTTTCTTTTGAAAACAGAGTATCCCTTTTTCTATTTTCATCAGCTGTAATTTTTTTTTTTATGGCGGATTGTTTTACAACTCTGTTTATATAAGATTATTTAAACATAAAACCTGTATGTCTAACCTCTACAGGGACTGCATGTAATGGCATCTTCTCTCTCTAAGGAATGTGGCTCAAAACCCAACTGTTTGACTTGTTTACGTGCCTTTGCAAACAAGTTTTGTATGTCCAAAAATATATTGAAATCAGGTATCCGATCATGTCTCTGTTCTCATGATAGTATCTCTCCCCACTTTTTCTTTGCATTTGCTTTTGTATGTACATTTTTTTTTTTTAGATTTCTTTGTCCTGTCCATAGATTGCTATTGTAGAAACCAATTTAAACGTTCCTAAGACTGTTAACAGACTTACTGTACAGGTACTGTTTGATTGTTATTAACTTACACTGATTTTTATGAACAAACATGGTGTGCTGCTTTTGCTTCGATTTTTATTAGCTGAAAAATGCTGTTTGTCTAAGTTTTTATTAAGTTTTTTAATGGCTCTGTACTTTACTACCTGTATGCATTCCTGTGTATTATTCCCAGGATGGCAGCTACACCAGTCTGACTAATGATGTTCTTGCTGTACTAGTTTGTTTATAAGACTGCTTGCTCTTATATTTTATGTTAGACATTATTTTGAAACTATGACATTACAGTCATTTTTTTTTTACCAATATTGATCCTGTTTGTTGTATGCATAAGCGGCCTTTGGAGACGTACTGTACTTTTAATGTGGGGGGGGGGGTTGACCCTTTCTTGTTACCATAAAACCTTTTGTTATTTAGGATTTGTCATAGGTACCGCCTTAAATGTTACTCCATTTCCAGATGTAGATGTGGACTTACCTACCCAACATTTAATTGCATTGTTTAGTTTTGCATATACATTTGCATTACTGTAAAAGTATTTACTGTATCTGTATTAAAGTTAACTTTACAATGTATCTGTATTTAACTTTACTTTGTGTCTGTTGTTTGTGTTTATTCTGAATCTGTCCTGGCTTATTAAACCAGTAAAGTAGTAATTATTTTCCTGTCTCCTTTGTTTAATTTACATTGAGTTTAAAAGATCCCTGTACTTTGCTGCGAACTGATCACATGTGTTCCGTTAATTTATTGCTTGCCATGATCTGGGTTATAGGGAGGATTATCCCCATAGTCTACTGGTCATAATTTACCATTTTTATTATACTGTTAGTGTTTGTAATTACCCTTTTCAGTAAGGCAAGGGGTTTGTCCTTCCTTCTGTTTATTGCTTACCTCCTTTTTCTGTGTACCCTGATGTTTGCAGGTTATTTGCATGTATGTTCTTTTCTCTTTATGATTTACCTGTTTGAACACAGTGTGTCTGTGGCTGTCTCCTGTTTCCATCATTGCACTACAGAATTGTCTGCAGTAGACAAGAGTGTGGTTCTGCAACAAGTGTGACATATTTAGGCTTAATTTTTATTTTTAGACTTTAAAGCATTAAGCTGCTTTTTGTAGTCTACAAGCTGTTTTTGCACATTTCCTATGTGCATCTGCAATACTGTGTACTTCTTTTAAACTGTCTAGCACTCTGGCTTTCTCCCAGTGGAGTTTGAGATGTGTAATCTCTGAGTCTGTATCTGTCTAGCAGAAACTGATTTTAAAGCTGCATCTACATTTTGCAGAATGTCATTAACTGTCTGACGCAATTGCTTCAAGTAACCATCTTACCTGACCAAAACATTATTTTGTTTTTTTCTGTCATGCTATTTAGACTGATCATTTTCAGAAAGTTTTTTTAATTTTTTAAATGGTGGAAACTGGCATTACCTTGTCTGTGAGGTTAAAACAGTTATGTGAGTCTAGACACACACCAGTTTCACACACTTGCTTTGCTTTGACATCTGCCAAAGCATTTACTGTAGCCTCTTCTGTATTGCATTTTTTATGTGCTTTGATTTTGACAATACTAAACTTTCCCTGTAAATCATTTTGGGAATCAGTGCCCATAACTCCCGTAATACTGGAGCATGTTTTAGGGGTTTGCCAACGCTGTCGACGAATCCCCTTCTGACCCAAACTGGCATGTGTAAAGGAAAAAAAAAGTTAAATAAAGCATCATTTCAAATAGACCAAACAGTGTATGTCAACCATTGCCAAAATGCCTATATCATCTTCTTCTTTCAGCTTTTCCTGGTTAGGGGTCGCCACAGCGGATCACCTGTCTGCTCGTGATTGGCAGTGGAGTTTTACAGTGTCGAGTTGCCAGCCCGGCGCCCAACCTTCCACAGAAGGCACACACATGCCCGCACTCACACCTAGGGCCAATTTAGAGTGTCCAATCCACCTACAGCATGTCTTTGGGATGTGGGAGGAAACTGGAGCACCCGGAGGAAACCCACGCGACCACAGGGAGGGCATGCAGACTCCACACAGAAGGTACCCCAGCTGAGGATCGACCCGGAGAACCTCTTGCTGTGAGGCGGCAACGGTAACCACTGCACCACCATAAAAATGCCTACATATTGAAACAAGATTCCTTTCTTGTCTTGCCACTGAGGCAGAGTCTGCAATAAACAAGACTATTGATGTATATCAGCAGAAGAAATAACTGTCATTTCTGCTGAACCCTGCTCAATGTCAGTTGGTGTGTTTTGTACCCCTTGTAAACCTTGCTGGGCTTTTTCTAACTGTCTTTTCATATTAACCTCTGTAGTTTGTGCCCTTAGTAAATGTCGTGCTCTGATTTTACATAATGACTTTTCTGGTTTAACGTAACAGTCTAAATGCTAAAGTCTGTGTGTCTGTTCCTCTAAATGGCATTATTGTCCCTTACTACTGTCCCTAGGGAATGTTTGAAAAGCTGTGAATACCTTTTCTTTAAAAGGTTAATATTAATAGCACACTCTACTATGTTAGAACTTTCTTCTTTCTGTGCATCTGCAATATTTACTATAAATAACATTTTTATGTAGCCTATTACTTTACTGACAATAATTTCATACACTTGTACTGTATGAAATTTAGGTAAAGCCTTAAGACGTTTAAGAAAATGTGCAACAGTTTGCATTATATCTGACAAAGGCATGACTGCAGAAGGTACATTTAACAGTTGTATATGTGAAGAACTAACAACGCTAGAATCAAACAGATTATCAGAATAGGATATATCTTATGGTATGGCTTGCATACTAGACTCCTTTGAGAAGATAGACATAAGTTTGGAAAGTTACTTCCACATAAAAAAGTCTTTATGCATTCCTGTACATTTTATATATGGATTATAGGCATTTATCCATTTACAAACACAACTGTTACCTAAATTCTGAACATTAAACATTTCAGATTTACATTTCATGTCTGACACAGAAGGTTTAAGCCATGTAAATTTATATGTACAATATGTGGGCATTGTAAAGTTAACTGTCTGTACTGGCATCCATGTTATAAGTTTACTGTATTATGCGTAGATGACAAACTGGTGATCAGGCTGAAGTCACTTAGAAGACATGGTGTCCTTCAACAGACAAATTGGTGGAATGTTGTTGGACAGATGCAATAACGTTATGTCAGAATCCACCCAAGAGAAGCACTGGATCTGTCGACCTGTGGAATTCACGTATAAATTATGGCACCAAATGAGCAGTAACTGCTGGTAACGGATAGAAAAGGTTGCATTCAAGCTGGCCTCGCCACTGTTAAATTGTTTGCAGAAACACGTCAGAATCACCAGACTCGCACTGTACTGCTGTTTTAGTTATAGTTCAATCTGTCCAAACAGTTACACTGTCTGAGATCATTTCAGTTCTGTTATAACATGCAGTCTTTTGCTTATGAACTGTCTCAATTGCACCCTTGATTAAGATGTCTTCCCCAAAAGAGAGAACAATGTCCAGTTTATATATCTTTTCAAAGCAACATATGTTGCTTTCCAATGTCCTTTCCATGATTGATTTCTGTTTTATGTCCTCCTTTGGTTATTTTCTTCCTTGCTGTATCTGAAGACTTCACAAAGTCTCTCCACGTCATCTTTGCGTCACTTGAAGTTTCTTTTATTTTATTTCATTTATTTCTGCATCTGAAAGCTCACAAAGTCCCTGTTGATTAACTTTCCTCCTTTGTATGTTCCGTATATTACTATAACAGGATGCCATGTCTAGCCCACAAACATATTTACAGTTAAACTAAGCATGTTTTATTTTCGCAGTTGTCAGACACATAGCCGTTATTTCTTATCTATTCTTAACTGCTTTCATGTTTGCTTAAGCAAGTTGTCAGCCTTGCAGTTACACAGAAGCATTTATTTCAAAATCTTGTCAAGTTAACCCTTGCTTTACAAGGCAAAACCTTGTATTAGAAACAAGCATATTTCTTTCGCATTGCAGCATACATTTAATTTCATTATTGCTTTGGGAATATAATATTTACAATATCTATCATGACCCCTGTGCACCTCTTCCCCAGATGTGTTCTTTGCTATGAGCATAGTCAGGTTGTTGGACAGCTTGCTAGCAATCGGACTCCATGCTTGTTCTGGCTTATTTCCACAACTCCTCCTCCTCTTCTAATATTCTGCTGAAATTCTAACCAGCATTAGTACCTTTTAAGGAAAGGTCCTAAATATTAGATGTTAAGTTGTCTATCTCACCTTCATTCTTGCTGGATGGGTTCGGAGCCGATCCTCTGCTCCGACTCGGCCACTCTAAAAGCTCGAGAGCTAGTTCCACTGGCTCGAGGCTCCCCTATATCCCACAATGCTAGGCGGTAACTCCTCAGATCTCGTTTGCCGCTACAGCGATCGAGGTGCTTTTTCAACTGGCTCGTCAGGTTAGTTGAAATATATAGTTGTATAACAGATAGACCCCCTTTTAAGTTAGCTTTTCCTCATAGTTTTAACAGTTAAGTAGTTCTCTTCCCTTTTTAGTCAAGTTTCTCCAGTTTTTTGTTTTTTTTTTTTCCTAAATTTACTAAATGTATTCCCTTGGGCTTTAGGCCCAGTCCCTCCCTTCCTTACTAGTTGGAATGACTGTGTTTTTTGTAGGGATTTATTTTCTAAGTCAATTACTAAATTTTAATTTAAAATTTGACAAGTGTAATCGGTGTGTGTGTGTGTTTGTGGTTACACTTTGATTATTTTTTTTGGACATGTCCAAAGAATCGAAGGTCTCAGGCTTCAAGAAGTGTGACTCGTGCTATCAGAAGATGTCTCTGACAGACGGTCACACTTCTTGTGTTTACTGCCTGGGGCCTTTGCACATGCAGGACTCATGTGCTGTTTGCCATGGCTTCAGCCCTAGAGTCCTGCAGGAGCGTAAAAATAAGCTCATCTTAAGGGGCTTATAGAAGCCTGAGGGTCCCTCGACTCAATCCTCGGGGAAACCCTCTAAGCCTTCCAGACCTTCGGCTCCGGTCTCTGAGCCGTCTTCTGGGGGTCCAAAGGCTGTTCGAACATCGGCTCCAGCTGGAGACGATGAATCTCGAACGCATGCCCCTACTATTTCCTCGGCTCCGGCCGGAGCCGAGGAAGACATAACTGAGTTGGCTCCGATAAAATAGTCGGAACCGGCATCCAGAAAAAGGTCCCGATCTCCATCTATCGGCTCCGTTCATTCGGCTCCAGCATCACCTTTGCTGTCTGAGCGGAGCCATAGATCTCACTCCTCTAGGTCTTCCAGACGATCGGATCATGACCTTCAGAGAGTAGTGAGTCGACTTCTTAAGTCTGAGGCACTAGCCCAGATGCTTCAAAGTCCGACTCAACAGTCGAGAACTATTCCCATTACTCAAAATGTTCCTCCTCTGACTCTTCTGAGTTCGGAGCCGGGGCGGCTCGGACCCGAGACTGTGGTGGCGTCGGAACCGATACCTTTGTCTTCGGTGCCGTCATCTGCTCCGATGTCTTCCTTGGAAGAATCTCGGTGCCAGACTTCCCTCGTCGGCTCTGAGGGGGCGAGTGGCATCGGACCCTTGTCCGACCCCACTCTCCCTCTCGGTGCTTCGGCGCTGGTGAGTTCGGCTCCGACATCGGCCTCGGAGCCATCACTGTCAGTGCCGGGGGAGGTTTTTAGCTTTTCGGAGCGGAGACCTCCGGCTCTGCCTGACAGGGGTGCCTTCGAGGTCATGAGGAGCGTGTTAGAACCAGGTTCAACTCCACAGTCGGCTCCTTCTGCCCCTCCCTCCACGGTGCCTCCGGTGATTTCTGCTCACTCTCTCATCCCCGACCGTAGAGAGCCAGCTCCTCAAGTTTCCCCAGTGGGGATCTCCTCCTCTTCCGAGGCCTCTCCTGACCCGGTCGGAGAGCCCCCTAGGAAGAGGCAGTGCAAGAGGAAGCACATTGACTCCCCTAAGTCTGTCACCTCTGACACTGATTTAGAGGATTCTGAAGGTTCCCCTCGTTCCCCCTCTGAAGATGTCTCCTTCGCAGACATCCTCAAAATCTTAAAACAGAGGGGGAATTGGCCAGCCCTCAACCCTTCAGAGGATGAATCGGTGTATCTTGAGGCGTTTGGCTCTCGCCCTTCCACCTCCTGGGTGTCCCCTCCCTTTGACCCCCTTATGGAAGTGGTGGCAAAGAAGGCCTGGGCGGCTCCTGATTCAGTGGAACCCACCCCCAGGAGACCATCAAAATTTATCACTGCCCCCAAGGATAAAGAATTTTTAACCAAAGGCGTCTCTGTTGATGCTATGGTGGTGGCTGCGGCCACCAAGAAGGAGTTAGCTGATCCTTCGGTGCCTGTTCATCCTCCTAACAAGGAGTCTAGGTCGATGGACAGGTACGGGAAGCAGATGTTCTCGTCAGCGACCTTTACTATGCGCTCGCTGAATTACCTGTGTCATTTCACTCGTCTTCAGAGGGATTTGCTCAAGGAAGCAAGCGAGATGTTAAAGGACCCAACAGCTGCGAGGTTTCAGGATAGGATGAACTCTCAGCTGGCGACCCTTAATTCTATAACTAACTCCTCCATGCCCCTCCTTTCATATGCGGCGGATGGAGCGAGTAGAGCAGCAGGTACAGGTGTAGCCTTGAGTCGGCACGCCTGGATGCGGCTATGTAACTTTGCGGACCCTTTCAAGGCATCCTTCACTAATTCCCCCTTTGATGGATCATCCCTGTTTGGTCCTCAAGTGAAGGAAACCCTGACTAGGTGCGAGACTGATGGCAAAACTCTCTCTGCCGTCAGAGTACGTTTTTCTACTCCTTCTAGGCCTTACCCCAAAGGCCAGAAGGGGGGAAAGATGTGGTTCCGCAAACAATCTCAGGAAGATTTGCCTGATGCACAGAGTCGATTCCCCTCTAGAGGCAGAGGGGGGAACAATAATGGTAGATGCCGTCCTAGAGGCAGAGGGGGCCTGCAGAATCAGGGCAGTCGAGAATCCTTTTCCGACAAGCCCTTTCAGCATCCCTGAGGTGTTGCCCGATTGTCCACCTTCGGAGGCAGTCGGGGGAAGATTATCGCTGTACCCAAGAGCCTGGCTATCCCTAACTCAAGACAAGTGGGTGCAGTCTATCATTTCCGAAGGCTACAGAATCCCATTTATTTTCATTCCGAAGCAATCCAAAAAATCCCTTCCAGACGTTCCACCCAGTCAAAGGGAGCAAGCAGCATTAGAAATTTCAAAGTTGCTTGCAAAAAGAGCCATTCAACCAGTTCCAGCAGACCAAACAGGATCCGGAATCTACTCCAAGTTCTTCTTGGTTCCAAAGAAAACAGGGGACTGGAGACCCATTTTGGATCTCAGCAACTTGAACAAGTTTGTCAAGAAAACAAAGTTCCGGATGGTCACGCTGCAGTCCATTCTACCTCTTTTGGGGTGGGACAACTGGATGTGCTCGATAGATCTTCAGGATGCGTACTATCACATCAGAATGAGTCGACGCTCCAGGAGATTCCTCCGCTTCAGGCTGGGAACCAGTCATTTCCAATTCAGAGCCCTGCCCTTTGGTCTCACTACAGCCCCCCCCCCCCCGAGTGTTTACCAAATGCATGGCAGTGGTCGCCTCTCATCTGAGACGACAAGGATTCCAAGTGTTTCCATACTTAGACGACTGGCTCCTTACAGTCCCCACCATGCATCTTTTGCTTCTTGCCAGAGACTACACTATTCACACGTCAGACACTAGGCATTTCAATAAATTACGAAAAGTCTGTCTTGTCGCCTTATCGTGTTATTACCTTCATAGGCGCAAATCTAGACGCAGTCAACATGTCAGCCAGACTCACAGAGCAGAGAATAGCAGACATACACAGACAGGTCTCTCTTGTCTTGCAGAGCAACAAAGTCAAAGCCAGATTGATCCTGAAGGTCTTAGGGATTATGGCGACGGCCATCCCTCTTCTACCATTAGCTCGCTTCCATATGAGAATCTTACAATGGATGCTCTTCACACAATGGTCCTTCCAGCAACTTCCAATGTCCCATCCTATTCGGATAACTCAATCGTGCAAGAATCATCTCTCTTGGTGGATCACATCTCCCCAGCTCCACCTAGGGAGACCTTTTGTCCCTTCCCCTCCGGTTGCTACAGTCACAACGGACGCCTCCCTGATCGGGTGGTGGGGACATTACCAGGGCAGGACGATCCAAGGCATGTGGCAACCTTTTGAGTGCCACTTGCACATAAATGTCTTAGAGATGAGAGCAGTGCTTCTAGCGTTGCAAGCCTTATAAGACTCTCTTCCCAAGGGAACTATAGCAATTCAGACAGACAATATGTCTGTAGTGTGGTACATCAACAAACAAGGCGGAACCAGATCCTACCCCCTATGTCGAGAGGCACTCAGACTGTGGCAATGGGCGATTTCTTCTCAGCATTTTCTGTTTGCAACGCACATTCCCGGGAAGTCCAATGTGATTGCAGACAAATTGAGCAGAGCTATTCTCATGCCTCACGAGTGGTCTCTGAAGAATTCAGTGTTGGACAAAGTCTTCCGAAAGTGGGGCAGACCTTGCTGCGACCTTTTCGCTACTCCCCAAAACAGCAAGTGCGACTATTATTTCGTCCTCTTTCCCCAACCAGGCCATCCCAGCAGAGACGCTCTAGTCCACGATTGGCCCCGGGGACTTCTGTATGCTTTTCCTCCCTTTCCACTGATAACTCAACTAATACAGAAAGCCATCGCTCAGAAAGCTTCCATGATCCTCATTGCCCCTTACTGGCCTCGACAGATTTGGTTCCCGTTTCTTCACCGTTATCTGTTGGAGCAACCTTGGCATCTGGACCCAGTTCCAGACTTCTTGACCCATCAGTCGGGTCAGTTGCACCACTCCCTCCCTTCTCTGAACCTCACAGCGTGGTTCCTCCAATTCCAACTCTAGCCAGGCTTCCTCTTATATCTCACTCAGAGATATTTTGATAGCCTCTCCTAAATCTTCCACTCGGAAAATTTATCATAGTAAGTGGAAACGTTTTTCCTATTGGGCGCAGTCAAAGAGTATAGATCCTTTCACTGCTTCCATTCAATCAGTTCTAGACTTTCTAGCCGAACTTTTCCACTCAGGTTCGTCCCCTTCTACCATCAAAGTTCAATTGGCAGCAATATCGAACTTTCATGTTGGAGTCTCAGAGTCCTCCATTATGTCTCACAAACTCTGTAAAGCCTTTTTAAAGGGAGTTTTTCTCCTCAAACCACCAATCAGGGATCCTCCTCCTCAATGGGATCTCAACTTGGCTCTAGTGTCCTTAATTCTTCCCCCTTTCGAACCGGCCGCTTCATGTTCAATGAAGTTACTGTCTTGGAAAACACTCTCTTTAGTAGCTATCACTTCAGCTAGAAGAGTCTCTGAACTCCATGCTCTGTGTAGTCGACCCCCTTATCTTGTCTTTCATAAGGATAGGGTGTCTTTACGTACTAATCCGTCTTTTTTGCCTAAGGTAGCTTCACTGGCAAATTTGAATCAAACCATTGACCTTCCTGTGTTCTTCCCCAATTATTCCAACAGATCAGAACAAAAGTTACATTGCTTAGATGTTCATCGTCAACTTGGGTACTATTTAGACAGGACTAAACAATTCAGGAAGTCTGATCAACTGTTTGTTTCTTATGCAGAAGGTAGAATAGGCCTTCCAGTTTCCAAAGTATCTCTCTCTAGATGGCTTACTTTGTTGATTACCCTTGTGTATGAGATCAGACATCAACACTTGCCATCCAAACCCAGGGCTCATTCAGCTAGAGCTTTAGCTACATCTATAGCTTTCCAAGATAGGCTGCCTATTGATTCGATTTGTTCTGCAGCTACTTGGGCTTCTCCCCATACCTTCATTTCTCATTATAAGTTGGACTTGGCCTCTAGGGACCGAGCCAACTTTGGTTCCACTGTACTCAAGAGTCTGTTCCGATAGGCCACCCGGGATAAGGTGCTAGGGACGCAGTCCCATCCAGCAAGAATGAAGGCGAGATAGACAACTTAACATTTAGAAATTATGTACCTACCATAACGTTCCATGTTAGTTGTCTTCTTCTTGCCTTCTTTCTTGCGTCCCACCCTCCTTCCCCCTAGCCTGGACAGACCTAGAGGAGTTTGTTTTGTCTTTTATGGAATTTCCTTGCTGTGCTTAGCTTTCAAACGAGATCTGAGGAGTTAACGCCTAGCATTGTGGGATATAGGGGAGCCTCGAGCCGGTGGAACTAGCTCTCGAGCTTTTAGAGTGGCCGAGTCGGAGCCGAGGATCGGCTCCGAACCCATCCAGCAAGAAAGAAGGCAAGAAGAAGACAACTAACATGGAACGTTATGGTAGGTACATAACTTCTAAATTTGCAAATTAAGTTTCATTATTAAAGTATTATTTCATCTGTGATGAAGAATTCCATGATAGCTGTGCAGTACTGATTTATCTCCCAGTTGTGGTGGGCAATCACTTGGATTAACTCAGACTTTGAACCTCCTTTGAGTTAAGCAGTTGATACTCTAGCTAGTCCCTACAGGTTCTTTCATACATTTTTACCCATTCACTGTGCCTTGTGTATTGTATCATGAAGTTTTGACAGCTTGCTCCTTCTGTAGTTAGAAAAATGGGTGCACAGGTACGTGATTCAGCAGTTATTTTTTAGTAATAATTTCAGTTAGAAGCGTGTTATTTTTAGATTGTTTCATAGTGCTATAGTCATATGATATGAATAGGGTACATTGCAAGGAAAATGCTCATTGTCAATATGCAGCTAAATGACAGTGTACAATGTAGTGCTGATGCGGCATGTATTATTTTGATCACCTCAACACTAAGAGATAAAAAAAAAAAAAAATGGCTGTAGTACAACTCTGAAATTTCCAAGAAACACTGTCTATATTATGTTTACCTTCATTTAGTCATCAGGACTTAAAATGTCTCAATTAACAGCTTTCTAATTTAGCCAACTTTATGTATATTTGTTCTCCTCTCATCTTCTGTGTGGATAACTACAAACCATTTTAAAATGAGCAAAAATTTATCAGCAGCATCAAATTCATAGGTAAATACTTTAAGTGCCCTGAAGGGCCATTTTAAGCCTAGCCAGTAACCCAAGGTCAGAATCAAGCCCTGTACCTTGTGTCTCTGAGGTGAAGACCTTAACCATTTTGCTATACCCACCACCATGTGTGTGTGTGTGTGTGTGTGTGTGTGTGTATGTATATATATATATATATATATATATATATATATATATATATATATGCATGTATGTGTATGAAAATGTATAGCGAAAATACAGTGCTGTTTGTTTTTTCGTGGAGGTTGGGAGGGGTAACTTATCCATTGGCCCTCTGGATCGTGAAGTACTACAGTGTCACCCTGGTGTATGTCATACCCATTACTTATTTGACTTCCTCACACGTCTTAGCATCTTCTGCATTTATTTTTTTTCGGCCCTGAACATGCTGACCATTAAGCCACACCAGAGTTCCACTTATAAGCCATCCAGGAAACAATTTTGTAGGCAGCCATGAGGGTTGTATGTGCCTTTGCTGGCTTCCTGGCAGGGACTACATTTTGCCTAGCCCAACCTCTGGCTTGTGGGGGGGGGGTCAAGTGCCACCCTTTTTTGCAAGTGTTACAGCACCTTCATTGTTGAAGTGCATGCTCCCATGTACTTGCTTAGTTAAAGGTACCTCTCTTAAGCAGCTGTCAGCCCCTGCGCATTTCTTCAGGTCACAGCTTTGCTTCCTTCCTTCAGGGGGATGCTGCAGCATGACAGTCAGCCCTCTCCCCACAGGATGGACATGCCCATCTTCCTTGCCAGCTCAATCTATCTTCTAAGTTGCTACTTGAACTCTGGTCATCTTGGCAGTAGTTGGATCTTTATGCATATACACCATCATTGCTGGACATGTCTTCTGTTTTGACTATTAGCATCAGCAAGATAAGCAGGCCTTTTTAGCTTTGCCCAGCCTTATCTTACTTGTATATCCCAAGTATCCCAGCTTGCCAGTTGCACACTAATTTTAGTTCCCAAAATTGCTACAGTTCCATTTTTCTGATGCAGTTTTTAATAGTCCTGATAAGTTGACAAGGAGAGGCTCCTGAACAGGCTGACATGTCATACAAAACAAATTATCTATTCAGAATTGTAGTTACTGATCTGTTTGCATACATAGTTAACTGTTGCCAACCCCCCCCCCCATACTGACGTCCCACTGACTCTTGCTTCCAGCTGACTGTGTGTGATATGTCGGTGTGTTCCATTAGGTCCACTGGGAGAGCCTCCGGCTGTACCTGGTTTTAGCCTGCTTTGGAGGCATTCACCGAATGAGAAAAGCTCGACAAGGTAGATGAGATTATTTTTAATTGTCTGTTTTCATTGTCTCTCATTGGTTTGGATTGTGGTCTATCTCCAGTGCAAGAAGCTGCATGTAATTTTGCCTGATGTTTTGTTTATTGCAGAGTTACATTACTGCGTTAGCTGCAGGCTGTTCTAAAGTAGCCTTTGCACATCTATTGAATCATAGTAACTTCTGAAGGTTGCATAAGTAGTATAGGTTATATGTGTTTAATTTTTCACGTTTTAGTCAAATTTTGTGCATTAATACAGAAATTAACAGTGCATGGCTTTTCTGATGCTGTGTTTATTTTTTTTTGTGAAGTACACTAACCCATAGGCAGAAAATGCAGTGTATTTATGTATAGCAGTGATCGTAATTTCTACTGTTGCAGTAGCATTTAGGCTATATGGATTGTTTCACTGTCCAGGAAACACAACCAGCTGTGGCTACACAATGCTCTTAGCCTCCAACACATCTCCGTTCTGACTGCTAGTTGGCTAGTCCCAAGGGGAGAAATCAACTGTCAGAGCTGAAGATTTCTTTAGTACTTTTTTTTGCTGCCTCAAGGAGAAGCATCTCTCGGGCTTCACAGGAGCAGCATTCAGCTTAGAGCTTCTTTCCTGGTTAATGAGTCCCCATTGGGGAAATCCATCCACACAGAAATGGTTGCCGTTTTACGAAAATATTTAATTTTATTTTCTAAGTTTTCTTTTTTTTTTTTTTTTAATCAAAATCAGAAGTTTACTGTCGGGGCACCTTACCTCTGAACCTCTTGGCGCAATAAATTTCACAAAGCCTAAATTAATGGGGGAGACAAAGGCCTAAAAATGGGAATATATTTTAAATGTTGTTTTATCAACTTAGAAATTTTCTAAAATAACAGGATTTTTGTCAGCATGCATTTTTCTGGAGGATATGATGTTTGAAACGTGAATAGATGTCATTTAATGACTTTCATTCTCAGTGATTTACCAGAAGACCACAAATTTTAAGTAACAGATGAAAAGTTTGAGACAAAAATCTGGATAGTCGAGAGGTATAGGGGCCACTCTTTTTAGGTTCTTGTGGTGTTCATCTAATTTGGGGCTATTTTTGGAAGATGCGTACTGCTTGTGTACGTTTTTATTTTGTGAAGGGCAGGGGTGTGTGATTTATCAGTGTAGTGCTTATGTTCAGTTTGTGATAACATACCTGCCATTTTTCTTTCTGTCTGTATGTTACTTAAAAAAACAGAATGATGACAAGGGATTTGTGTGCTGCTTTTTCTTTTACTTTATGAAGGGGCTGGGATAAGTAATGTTAGTGTACTGCTTATGGCCAATTTTGACAACTTATCTTCTGACTGACTCACTCCAGTATCTGTTAACTGTATTTGGTATCGCCTTCTCTGCTACTGCATGGATACTTCACTCCTACGGGTTCCACTCTCATGGGCTTAGTGAACACCTCAGTTGATGAGTGAATCTGCAGTGGCTATTGGACTTTAGACTGACGTCAGTACGCGCCGGCATGTCAGCGCACTTTGCTCGATGACGCCGGTGCAGCCTTTCAGTTATTTTGTCCTTTGCGAGTGCAGATTTTTGCGCCCGAGTTTAGATCGTTTTTCTTTTTCCTCCGGCCCTGGCGGCTGAAGATTACCGAAACAGAGTGGTGAACCTTAACGGGGAACAGAAATTTGAATTCTTGGTGAATTATTGTATTTAATGCTCCGAAAAGTGAATAATCAGATTTCTTTGGAGCTGAATTTCCGCCTAGAAGCAGCTACAATTGTGTATACCTTTGTGCTAGGGCTATTAACGACGCCTGAGGGTGCGGCTTCTGTGCAGCTCTTGTTTAAGCCGCATCTATTAAGATTAGGCTTTTGGAGTGCTGGTCTAGGTTTGCATCTAAGAAGCGCTAAATTGCCATGCCGCCGGTCGCCCGGCTTAAGTCTAGGCTGAAAGCGGCGCCAGTCTAGAAGGAGGTCAGGAACCAGAGAACCGCAGTCAGTCGGACTGGGTCCTTAGTAGGCCAGATCTAAGGCCAGCAGGATGTGCACTCTCAAGCCCAAGGCCAGGCAGAGGCCAGGCTGTTACAGGATGTGCCCTCTCAGGAGTGCAGCCTTTCTCAGACAGGGTAGGGCTCAGCCTTCTGTTCTTCCTCTCTTAGCTAGGTGTGACTGGCCTCTGCTGCCCAAGCCCTCTTAGCCAAGTTCAGCTTCTGTAGGGGCTTCCCTAGCATTTTAGGGAGCTAGGCCTCTAAAGAAGCTTAAACTTATGGCAGAAGAAGACTCGATTAGGATTTCAGGAGTTAGACCTTTTAAGCAGAATGATATGGAACAGGAGTCAGAAGATTTGTTTTCTGTTCACGTTTTTCCAGGCTCTTCTGTCCAAGACTACTGAGAGCTTCAGACTTGTTCTTTTTCTGATGTGGAGGATTGATCTCCTTCCTTCCTTTTCTTACTGATTGAGATTTTCAGGATTTCTTCTCACTCAAGACTAATTCTTTTAGCAGGGAAGGCCAAGATTAGAAAAGGCCCAGAGGACAGCAAGGGAAGCCAGAAATTAGGGTTTTCCCCTGTAGGCCCCCTAGCTATCCCTCTTGTTTTGTGTGTTGTTCTCTGCTTTTGCAGAGCCCTCTCTCCTGGCCCTCTGCCCCTCCTGCCCCAGTTGGGCCTGGCAGGTATTAAAGGGTATAATGCTCTGTGTCCCAGGGATAAGAGTTAAAGGTAAGACCCAGAATAGTAAGTAAAGGGGTAAGTTTCTGTTAAAGCTTCTGTGGTTAAAATTCAGAGGTGAGGTTAAAATTGTTTAAAGGGGGCCCAGCTTATACTTCTTGGGGTTCTGGGTTCTTACACTCTTGACTGTCAGTTTGAATTGGCTGTTATAAGTGCTGAAATATCAGAAATATGGACTTCACAATTGAATATTTTGGTGTATGCTTTCATGAAGTGGAAAAGTTTTGAGAATTGTGTTCAAATTGAAGGTGGCTGAGTTTGTGGGTTGTTCGATGGTATTGTGGCTGTTTGATGTGTGGTTTTGCTCGCTGTTGTGCTGTTCTAGTTCTGGCACATGCAGACATGCTAGGTTTGATTTTAGCCATTTGGAAGAGCATGAATTTTGCAGGATTTTTTATGTCTTTACAGTCTGTTGTGTTGTTTGATTTAGGAGAGCATTTTAGTTTTGGGTGTTTGGAAGCCCAAAGGAAGATGGGAAGAGACTGTTAAAGATTTTTTGCAGGTAGCTTAAGTTTATAAGAAATTGTAAGCTTGCTTAGTTTTCCCAGTCTAGGGGGTTCCGTAGTGGACATATGGGTCTAGACGGGTAGGGGAGGGAAGCCAAGGTTCATGAGTAGGTAGACTCAGACTGAGTCCTGCTCAGCTGGTATCAGAGGGCAGGCCTCAGTCCTTCGTGAAGCAGAACCACAGACCTTCCTTTAAGCTGCCCTGGGACTCGGCCTTTTCAGCTGGCAGTCTGAAAGTCTCTTTCAAAAGCAGATTGGGATTTAATCAAGATGAAAGATGGAAATTGGGAGGAATTCATCACCAGACAAAAGAAAATTGGGATTCATGCATCATTCCAGAGATTTATCCAGGACATCCTCCTTCACAAAGAAAAGAGGCAGTTTCTCAAGTGTCTCCAGATTCAGAAGGGGCTATTCAGTCAGTCTCCGTATCAGAAAAGTCGATTTTATTCTCGTTCCTGTTTATTTAACTCTAAGTTTAAACACGGAGTTGTTATTACCATTTATCTATTACCAACACTTATCTATTTGGATTCAAACACTCAAGATGTGACGCTCAACACTGTACCTCTAAGGGCAAGGATCACTGAGGCAAACTTTGCTGATCTCAAGGTTTTACCTTCATGTGCCCATAAGGCTAAGTTGCAGAAAGCAAGTGCGTTTCGGGAACTGAAGGATAAGGAGGAAGCCTCTGCATCATTTTTTCATTATATGCTACTCGCTTATCCCTGGCTCAAACTCATATTCTTCCAGTGATGAGCTTACTCAGGCTCGCTATTATTCACTTATGCCAGGCAGTGGACTTTTCAGGCTTGGGGGGCACTCAAGAACACCTTGCTTTTCATCTGGAGAATGTCATAGCTTCTGGAAGTATCTCTAGGTATTCTGTTTCTGAAAAGAACCCTAGGAGTACCCTCTCAAGAGTCTCAAGACATGGTAAAGGAGACCTCTCAAGAGTCTCAGGATCCTTTCCAACCCCGACTGATCAAAAGAACATGTCACTTTAACACCGAGTACTATACTCTCATCAGTCCGCTGACTCAAGGGACAACAGTTGTTCAATTGACTTTTCATGCAGTCAGGGCATCATGGTCTTGTATTCTTGCCAAACCATGCTTGAAGACTGTGTAAGGTATGAGGCTGCAATATGATCTCAAAATGCCCAAGACAAGCACTGCCAATTCAAATACACTGTCACCTAAAAAAGGGATTCTCTGGTGAATTCAAAATGTTGTCAGGCTCAGGAGGGACTCTGTGTGACGGGCCAGGAAAAGTCCAGGGATGAAACGGAATGAGCAGAGACATGGACTTGGGAGCTCATCTAAATGGAAAGTGGATACAAGACAAGTGGTCTGCCAGACTACAGCATCTACATATCAACATGAAGGAGATGTTAGCAGTCCAGTTGAGCAGTGAGCATGCCTAATTGGTTACTTCTTCCAGGGCAGAAGTGTTGTTTCTGACAGACAACACAACCGTCATGTGGTACATCTGTGGTACATCAACAACATTCTATCCTCTTCTTATCACACAAGCTTTATGTTTTATGGGAGACTATGCAGAACTGGGTCTTCAGGGCAAGCTCTGGTTCAGACAAGGAACCTAGCAGGATGGGAAAAGACAGCCAATGGATCCTCACGAGAGGAAACTGGATCTGGAAGTGTATTTCAGAAATCATGTATTTGGGGATATCAAATGGGGGATCTCAGACATTCCACTAAAAGAGATCTCCAAAGTATTGCACAAAAGCCACCAGCATCACACACTCCAGAAAGTGTTCAGCGCTTCTTTCAGGATTTGGTCTGCTCTGTGCCCTAAGTTCAAAAAACCTTCTGCTCTGTCTCCAAGTTTATTAACTCTCTTTCCACAGGACAGGCTAAAGGTCAGACAGGACAGGCCAAGGATGATTTGATAGCTCAGTACTCCACCACTGGCACCCTGAGTAGAAGCCTCCCATCGCCTAAAAAAGAACATTCCTCATCTGTTATTCCTCCTCCTCCTGTCTCTCAGAACGGTCATCTGCTCACTCAATCTCTCCATTCAATCTCTCTCTCACAGCTTGGTGCATAATCTGTGTAGCTCTCTAGCTTCTCAAAGCTTCCTCAACAAGTTTTTATGGAAGCCATGCCTAGAGGAAGGAGAGTGTACTAGAAAGTGTGGTAGAAAAATGGAAGAGATTTATTAAGGAGAGTGTAGGAGAAAATGGAATTTAATTAGAGCCTAATTCAATCAATTTCGGAATTATTGGACAAAATTTTCTCCTTCTTAGTTTGTCCTTCTCTTCCAAAGATTCAATTTCAGCTTTTTATTCTTGTGACTCCTCATTCCTGCCTTGTTTCTTTTAAGTCTTCATTGTTCTTAGAATTCTTAGAAGGGCAAAGAATATAAAGCCCTTTAGACTCTCTCAAGACTCTCACTCTCCGTTTACTGTTTTTAAAACTTACTCTACACAATTTTTTGCTTGAGCTTTTCTGCTTGAATGATTTGATTTGGAAGACTGCTTTTCTGTTGGCTATTACTTCTGCAAGAAGGTGTGTGAGTTGCAGGCCCTGCAGCATGGGCAGCAGTAGAGCCCTTTGATTTTCCTTAGGGACAGGGTATCATTAACCATAAATTCTTCCTTTATGCCTCTTGTTTTTTGGCTGTTTTTTTTTTAAACCATTTTGCTTATTGACGCTTTTATTTGCCAAATCAAAAAAGAAAAAAAAGATTTGCACTTTACACAGACAATTAGAACACAGGCAATGAGCATTATCTGAGCATTTTAGGTTATTTCAGCAGCATTTCAGGTTTTTTTTTGTTTTTTTTGTTCTAGGCAAGAGCCTGTCAAACAACAAACAAACCATTTCTAGGTGCTGATTGCATTGCATGCATTTTGTTATTCCATCTGGCAATGAAGTTCCAGCTGGGATTAGCCCATTCCTTCCAATTACTGCCTGCACAGCACAGCATTTTTCTAGGGGTGGCAACTAAGGATATTCTCTAAGCAGAGTTCAGTGTTCAGTGCATACTTTCTAGTTCACCTAACCTGCCTATATATAAGACTAGAGCTGGTTTGGTTGCCACAGCTGTTTTACAAGGCATGTTGTCGCTCCTGCTTTATAATTAATTCCACTCCTCAGCCTCCTTTCTGGCTTTGGATTCTACCCAATTGGCAGGCAGGGAAGCAGAAGGAAGATCTAACAGTTTGTATTTTGTTACTACCTATGATGTTGGTAGATCCCTTGCTGCAGTCTGCACTGCATTCCCCCCTCCCCCCCCTCCCTGCCCCTGGGTGTGTAGGTGAGTTTACATGCTTTATATTTTTATATTATATTGCTGTATATATTGGTACATGTTTTTGTACAGGTTTTTTTTGGGGCTTGTCTTTTTTGGGGTCTCTGACATCTGCAGAAAAGACTGAGAAAGAAACGCCGTCGGTCATGTAGCAGTGATACCTGCATTGTGACGCGTGCGTCTAAAGCGCCATGACCGCCAGCCCAGCCTTATACTCTGGTATTCGGCCGGACGGGACTGGACTATACCCAATTGTCAGGACTGCAGCAAGGGAATCCTCGAACATCTACATTTATGGTAGGTACAAAACTGTACTTTTTCTCATATCACTCTGTCACCTTTAGGGCTACCTTTAGTGTAATCCTTTCAAACATCCTGTTCAGGCATTACGTTGTCTGCTCTGTGCGTGGTAGAACCATCTTCTGTAGAGCTGGGAGGCACTTCGGAATGTTCCCATGACCTGTAAAGAGCTTGTATGTTACAAATGGATATTGCTCATTCCTGACTCATCCCTCCTATACTGCCATCACTGGAGGATGTGTTGAGTGCTACTTGCAGTCATCCTGATATCCACCTGCCATTCCCTAAAAAAGTTAAAATGTATAAAGTGCCTCAGACTAATACATTTTCTTCTCTGACCTTAGATCAGACCCAGCAGCTACGTCCAGTGCTTTGCCTGTATTGACAATGCAATAGGTTGATTTTGAACACTAATCCTTCTCCTCTTGATAAGGAAGGCAAGGTATTAGACCACCAGGGTAAGAAAATGTTTTCTTCTACTTTAGCTTTCAGAATTCTCGGTTATCAGGGGTACATGTGGAAATTTTTCCTTCGTTGTATGGATAGTCTGAAGGAACATGCTGCTACTTTGTCTACAAGGTATTTTTTTTTTTTTCAATCAAATCATTCCAACCTTGTACCAGGTATCCAGACATGCCTTTAAGAGTGTGTGAGATTGTGCAATACTGGGTTTAGGGCTACTGCTGTAATGTTGAGAAGGTTTGCATAGGTATATAAACAAAAGTTTGCTGATGAGGTGAAGTCTGAAATGTTAGATTTTGCTCTAGATAGAGGTTTTATTTAGTTCATCTACTACCCAGGTTCTCAACCAGTGTGATGAGAGGGAAATTGATTCAGGGAGTTTGTAACATCTTTTATGTCCTCCAATGCAAATCTTATAGGCCCCTCCCTCTTTTGCAGAAAGGCCAAATAAGCAAAACCTGACTAATAAATTTCTAAAAAGAAATTGCCAGAGATAAATAAGAAACTGGGGACCTTTCTGAAAAAGGGACAAATCAACAGATCAGAATGACTACCAGAATTATTTGTATCACTTCTTTCCCCTCCAGCCAACATGTCTTCAGATCTCTCCCACAAAACTGATGCTGTACTATCCCCTTTGGCGAAAGATTGTCTTCAACTCTTGAGTGTTAAAACTGGTGCAGGAAGGTTACAGATGGCACTTGGACACACAAGCCTTTTTTCAGGGGACATCCTTCCCAGCCTCCAAATTAAACAGAATTTTTTTCCTCAGGTATTTGTCATTACTCACCCAATGAATCATTTAAAAATGTAAATACTTGCAAGAAGGATTTTATAACAAATTAAGTGCTTTTTGACTAATTAATTACAGACGCCATCAGAATAAAATCAACATAAAGTTGCTGTGTTAAAATATAAACATATACAAGTCAGTATGAAGAAACAACACAAATTAGCAAAATTATCAGCAACAACACGAACAAGAAACAGTGAGTCCCAGCTCTACTTTCTTATCTTTAAAAGATAAGAAAGTAGAGCTGTGACTCACTGTTTCTTCGTGTTGTTGCTGATATACAAGTCAGTAGTTACATGTGTCATGAAGGTAGATACTGCCAGCCCAGCTTCTGGAATTTTGTAAATAATTGTCACTTGTGATTATTCGCATGATTTTATATAGAAGTGTGACAAAGGGAAGATACTGCCAGCACAGGTGTCTGGAATTTTGTAAATGGTTGTCATTTGTGAATGTCATCGAGCTTCATGTAAGATGTTTGTGTTACATATGTATTAGAACTGTATGTCATGTACACATCAAACTAGGTTTGTACAGATGTATGTTGAAAAGAAATATTATAAAGTAATTAGCTTAAAAATTGATCCACAGTGTGCCTTGCTGGAAGAGAACAGAAATGTATATACACTATTGTAACTGTATATATTTTAACAGTGGAAACTGGAGCACAGGGGGTTAACTTAATTCCAGAAAACTTCAGAAAAATAGCTGAAATTAAATTACTTTTATGACAGCAAGAGACAGAATGTATGTACTATGGAGCTCTCTGTGTTGTCTTGAAGGAGAAATAATTTCTAGGCTTGAGATATGGAAATGTTTTATTGTTTTATGACTTCCAACATCTGCACAGATCTGAGCAAAATCCCTTGTCTGGGTATTTTCACAGGTGGATGCTAAATACTGCTAGCTTTCAGCAGTGGGTCTGCAACCTGTCCCAGTAGTAATATTTAGATATTAATTTGGGAAGTATCTTGGTGAGATACACTATCTGTATTCTGTCTTAGACCTGACAAGATCCATTCACCTCACGTCTGCCTTGCTGCCCTAATGTGCTAGGGTCCTATTCTCTTGGATATAGTCAGGAATGTAGCAAAGCTTAATTTAGATGTTTTCCTTTATTTGAAACTGTTCTTCAATATTGTTTTAAAATATTTCCTATGATTTTGAACTCAGCTGTCACTGTAAATATATACTGACTATTTTCTTTTATTTATTATTAAATATATTTAAACCTTTCATTGTGACTGATCTGTCTAGTGATATTTAAGTTCTGAGAGTACTTGCATGTTTATTTAGTGACACTTTGTAGGCCACTCCTAATAACCTTGCTCTTAGTCAAACAACTATTTGTATCAACAGTAATATTACACAGTAAGATTGGACACCCTATGTTAAGGGCCTTAAAGTAATTGATAAGTGACGTGGCAGGGGAAACTACATTGTCTGGGCAGAAGGGGACATAGCTAGTAAACCTGTGGCAGCCTTTCTCATGTGTGTGTGTTTATAAATCAAACCTCAAGGAGTGGGTGTGTCAGCTACTTGGGCAGGGACATGAAGCACTGGCTGGATAGAGTGTGTGCTGGAGGTCTTGGCTTGGCCACTCTGCTGAGATTTCAACTGTATAGCTGTGCCAGTGGGGAATCTTACTGGGTATCTGGAGAAAGAGGGAGAAACCAGCCGCAGACGGACTGTGGTCTCTGTGTGCTCTTAAGGAAAATTGCACTTGATAAGGAGAGATGCATCTGGAAATACTGTGTGTGTAACTTGTCATCCTCCCAATGTACATCCCCCACTGGTGCTAGTTTGAGGATTAAGGCTCCTTGATTACTGATCCAGTGGTGGGGCGTCACAACACGTACTACAACTACTACTCAAATAACATTGCTTCCTTTGTAAAATGGAACTAGTTGATAGACCTTCATTAAGCCCTGTTTTCCCATCCTCTAAGTAGTTAGGTTGCCAGTCACCATCATGCTCACTGTGTTTAAAAGATCATGTGTAATGGTGTGAAACAACCTTTGGTTTCTTTATTAAAAATGATCTAATGTATATTTTTGTCACGAGTCCACCATGGATGGTCAGATCTGATCAGATCCAACCTCTGCACCAACTCTGAAGGTTCTTATTTGCAGTGTTCTGACTCCTTCCCTACTCAGAATCCCCTCCACTCCACCTTATTACCTTGGATCTCGTTTGACGACTGAAGACTTCAGTTGTGAGGACTAATAGTTATCTTGTTGCCAAACTGTTGAACAGTTTGGCAGTTACTTAACCTACTTCACAGTAACTTATCCACACTATCCCAGCATAATTATAACTGGAATCCAAAGTGAAGTAACTGCCACCTCCTCGCCCACTAATATTAATACCGTAAGCAAGGCTGTATATATTTAGTATTCTGAGTTTGGAAGAAAACTTTAAAATAAATTTCTTTTTAAATGCTGCAGAATTAATTTTTGTTTGACAGAGAAGTGTTTGCGTCATAAAGATGCATGTGAACTCTTTTGTTTCACACATTTAAACTATATCTTTAACCACTTTCAGTGGTTAAAAAAAAGGGAGAAAGAAAAATACAAACATACATTAAAACAAGGACATATATATACTATGATGTTGTCAAGCCAATGAAAGTGTCAGCCCTCTTAGTAGCATAAAAGTGTTGATATACCCCACTGTCTGAATTTGTCCATTTTCCCAACATAAAATGCTAAACAAGAACCATACATTGCATTGTATACAGCACCTGCAGTGTTAAAATCAAAGTGACCCTTCAAGTAAAGTCTTATCATCCTGATGTCAGTTATTACAAATTTCACAGATTTAAACATTTTACATGCCAACCTTGTGCATCTTTTTAATGACTCTTTCCAATCATCGTTTGATCTTTCCATTCTTTTGTACATATCTCTGTGCATCCCCCTCCTCATCAATAATGTTATCAGAACACTAATATAGTGCCCAGTGCTTATTAATAATATCCTGAATGTTATGATTATCAACAGAAAATTGCACATCATTTTACAATAATTGTACTTTCCAGTCTCCTTGTTATGTAAAGATTTCCTAAGAATGGGAGTGAATATATCAAACCTCATATGGGCTGAGTGATGACAAGCTGATAAAAATAAAAAAAAATCCAGGAGAAGAGTGAATCTCTAGGATCGCTGTTCTTTAAGCTTCTTTTTCTGCAGAGATGTAAGCCCCCCACCCCCCTACGTGGGGGGCACCATCTTGGACTTGGTATATGTAAGATGTCCTTCCTGCAGTATTCTTTGCAATGGCGATTCCCTACCAAGGGCCCCCCCGTCATCTGGGCCAGTATACTAAAGGCTTTAGGTTGCTTTAAGGTACGTTGCTATATGCGGGGAGCATACGTGTGATGTGCGGATATACCATCCTCAGAGCTTCTTTGCTGCCAGTCCAAACGCCATCTTTTCATTTCCAGTCTGAATGCCCCCAGTGTTGCTGGTTCACCAAGCCATTTTCAGATAAATGCCCCATTGGGGTTTTTGCTCTTATCCTTTTTTTTCTTTTGTTTGTTGCTTGTGGGTTTTTTTGTTATCCAGAAAGGTAAATCCCAGTGCAGCAGACAAATTCCCCATAAAGACGGTCATGAGCAGTGCTTATTTTGTCTTGGTGCCTCCCACAACCATACATCCTGTTCTATTTGTCATGCTTTTTTCTCAAAGACTCTTTGTAATCTGCTTTCCTCTTTAGCCCTGTATTTGAAGAACCAATGTTTTAAGGTTTTAGCGAAAGACAGTATGGAGGGAACTTCCCACCCTGATGGTCAGCCGTCCATGAAAAAGAAGGCCAAGAAGTCTAGGTCCGATTCGTCTGCTGTACCGCTTCTGCCAGACATCTTTCCTGAGGCTTGTGGAAGCCCATAGGATCACCCAGCTCCTCCATTGGATTCGTCTGCCACGACCGCTTCAGAGGCCTGCATGAATCCGACAGCCTGCACATCCCTGGCGGCCATCAGACGTCCACTATGAATGTTCAGGAGGGAATGGTGGCGGATTATTTCTGTAGGGCCTAGTGGTGTTCCTCAGATTTTGTGATTGTGGAATATTGTCTAGCTTCTGAGCCTACTACGTTTTACAGGGCAGACTTCCATTTGAAAAATAAAAAAAAAAACAAAGCATGTTTCTCCTATTTCTGAAGACCCCTAGAGTGGCAGAATTTCACTCTGGGTTTGTTTAATGTGCTTATGGCTTTGAAACTCTCCACAGCGAGTTTCTGTTCCTGTTCACCTTGATCCTCTACTCCTCTGAAAAGGCCTAGGGAACAGGATTCCTCTGAGGAAGAGTGGGATTCAGATGAGAAATTACTGATTTGTCCCAGATTCCTCCTCCTTTAGAATGTGGTTCTGAGGAGTCCGTCATCCACTAGTGCTGACACTCCCTTTGAGGAGATTTCCTTCATGGACACAGTTTCCAGGAATTTGAAATGCAATTGTTCCCAGGTTTCTGAGGTGCAGAAGAGGGTATTACTAGCTTCTGCAGATGGACTCTTCCCAGACCTTCTGATGTCCTTCCTGATTGGCTGCCTTGTCGGATGCTTTTTCTACTGCATCTCAGGCTCCTGACTCCCACCTCCTGCCTCCAAAAAAACCTGATACATTTTATAGGGTACCTGAAGTTTGCAAATTCGTATATAGATGTTCTTCAGCTGACCCCACTGTGGTGTGTGTGGCATTGATAAGCTATCTAGTTACTGCCTTCTACAAAGCTTCTTCCTTTTGATAAAGACAGCAGGACTGTGGAAAAGCTAAGTAATAAGGTTTTTTACCTCTGCCACCTTGGGTTTTAGGGCTGTTAGTTATGAAACTCGTATGACCAGATATATTTTGGCTCTTCTTTCTCAGGCATGTCAGGTAATTTCTGACCTTAAGGGAAGACTTATGCTGTCTCCTTGTTGAGGACCTCCTCTCATGTGGCGCACCATTCTGTTAAGTGCAGTTATGATGCAGCAGATGATTCTTCCAGAGCTGCTGCTTTTGGTTCTTTGGTGAGATATTCCTAGCTTCGGCTTTAACCTTTGCCTGATATTAAGGGTAAATTGGATGCTCCCCTAGATGACAAATGCTTATTTTTGTGGCTGCTGGTTATTTGTTTGTGTTTTCAGGATAAGGGCAAGGCAAGGCTTTTCAGAAACTGAAACATATTTTTGTTTTTCCTGTGCCTACACTTCAAAGAAATTACCCTAATAATCTGGCCTTTGTTCATAGGCAGTCTTGCTTTCCTCCCAAGGGTAAAAAAGGGGGGGGGGTTAAAAGTGCTCCTCCTGCTTAAGCTACCCAGACTCCTGTGACACAAATCTCATTTTTCTGACAAACCAGTTGCTGTCTGACTGTCCTGTTCTTCTTGGACACATTCCTCTTTTTTTTTGTCTTTCCCTATCCCTTCCAAAGATTACTCAGGATACCTGGGTTCTGTCCATTGTCTGCCTAGTGTACTACATGGTCTGGAAATCTCTTCTTCATTTCATGGGCTTTCCTTAGCCCTCTTAGGAACAGTTGGCTTTCTTTCCAGGGGTGCTTCAGGATCTTTTGACTTGGGGAACTGTTAAGGAAGTTCCAGTTTCTCAAAGGGGGGGAGGTGGGGTGTTACTCCAGAATGTTTTTGGTTTTGAGGAAAGATGACACTAAATTTAAACATCTTTTTGAAGATCCCTTCCTTCAGTCTTCGTTCCCAGTGCTGCTTCCACAGCCCTTTTTAGTGTCTATGGACCTCAAGGATGTCTATCTTCACATTCCAGTTCATTCCCCTTTAAGGACGTTTTTAAGTTTCTCTGTTACTTCTGCCATCTTCAGTTCTCTACTTTGCCCATTGGCCTTTATACTGACCCAAGGGTATTCACCAATTGCCTTGCACCTGTGATTACCTTTTGCAGGCTAAGGGGGATACACATCTTTCCCTACTTAGACAATCTCCTGTTTCAGGCATCTTCTCCAGAGATTCTACTGCAGCAGCATCATCACTTTGGCATTTCCCCTCCTTCAAAGCCTGGGGTTCGCTGTAAATTTCCAGAAGTCCTTTCTGACTCCTTCAAAGGATTGCATATTTCTGGGGTCAGGATCCAGAATGTTTCAATGCTGGCATCCCTGCCTCCTCCCATTTCTTTCTTTCAATCCCTTCTTCCTCTGGTCTTCATCACAGCAAAGGAGTTTCTGGGAGCTGTGGGATTTATGGCCTCCTCCATTCCACATGAGAACACTTCAGTGGTTTCTAAAATAAGTTTGATTTCATCATTCTCATCCCCTGGACTACTTAGTTCCTCTTCTTTCATGTCTCAAGCTGGAATTTCAGTAGTGTATTCAACAGCTGACTCTCAATCCAGGGCTCCCTTTTCAACCCCCTCTTCCCTCTCGGGAGCCGTTCACAGATGCTTTAGACGTGGGATTGGGGGCATCCTTTGATTCTCTAAAGGTGTGGGGTCCTTTGTCACCTCAGCAAAGGGAAGACCACATCAGTGTTAGAGATGGGAGCTCTAATGCTGGCTGTTCATGCATTTCAGCCTCTGTTCTCTCCAGGGCCTCTCAAGGAGTTTACAGTCAGTACCACAGTGATGTGTGTTATTCCAAAAAGCAAGGGGGGATGAGATCTTACCTCCTTTGCCGGTTGGCTCTTCTAGTGTGGGAACTAGCTATATGTAGGGAGCATACGTGTGATGTATGGCATACCTTAAAAGCAACCTAAAGGATTTGGTATATTGGCTGGATGTTGGGCCGCCGTTGGCAGGAGAATCCCTATTGTAGAGAGTACTGCAGCAGTGAAGAGAAGGGCATCTTACGTTATGGTAAGATCTTGGACAACTCTGCTTTTCTTTTTGCAACCATTCAGTCTCCGTGTTTTGGGACTTTTGTCTAGCAGGTCCTGATATTTCAAATGGTTACCTCTGTTGTATTTTACTTCAGCTATTACCGACTCCAGCTCCAGTGGATATCGTCTGTCAAAAACTTTTTAAGGACACTTTATCGAATATATTATCTTCAGATACCAATCGGGATAACCTTACATCTTGACCCTTGAAAATGTTATGATTGATTGTAAAAGGATGCTCATGGAGTAATACAACTAAGAATTACCAAATATTTTTCTGTAAATATTTGATTCAAAAGCATTGTGCATTCTGTTTTTTATAAACACTTGCACCCAAATAATTCCACTGTATGAAAATTCATAGGTAAGTTTTAAAAAGTCTATACTACTTTCCAGACACTGAAAATGTTAGGTTCTGTAGAATTCCCTGTCCAAAAATGAACAAATCCAAATTATCTTTAATAAATATAAATGGACATGGTTGAATAACGCCAAAGAAAAGACATACTTTTTCTCCACTTAAATATGGGTGTGCTGTAGCTTCACTCTGGTCCTGCTTAAAATATCCTTTAAAAATAAATTCACAGACCACATCAGTGTCACCAGGGAGAATTAAGTTTACTAAAAATCAAATCAGCTGAATAAGTGGAAGTGTGTAGTAAATGTAAAAAGTGCCACAATTTCTTTAATACTTATGGAAGTAAAGAATCCCCTTAAACTTACAATCAATAACGACTACTAAAGGCTCAATTTTTCTGTGTAGCAAAAATTCTGTCTCAAAGGGGTATCATCCTTACGTTTGAAATGCTCAAAATTCATAAAATTATAAGAAACAATAGGATTCATAACACTCAAAGTAAACTAGGATAAATTATCTGATAAAGAAGTAATTCAAGGAGCATCAGATCTGTACTGTAAACCATAAATGCTTCATTTCTTGAAACCATAATATAAAAATCATGTAACATATTGAACTTTTCTGAACTGCACATCCATGTTTCAGTAATACCCTCCAAACTTTCAAAAGTTTCCATCAATCCTTATTTAAATTCTGATGTTTGTATTTGTTACTTTTATTAACTTGCTCTAACAAAGCCCTGATGTCGGACTCGGTACATTTCTCAAGTGGTGAAAAATATGGGAAGCAGAGGTGGGTTACATAAACTCTTGTCTATGAAAATCTCAACTGAACTTCCCATTCAGTAAAACAGCCAGATTTGATTTCCTTATAAACAACTTTGGCTGATATGGTACAGCTTGAACCTGATGGGCTGGGAGGAAAGTGTACCCCATATTGAACAAATCCTTATGTAACTTTGTAATCCTGAGTTGGCAAAAATTTATAAATCTCTCAAAAATCATGTCCATTACAAAACATGGGAACATCATTGCCATCACCATTTTAACCTGTCATTGTTGACATTTTCTGGTTTGATAAGTGTTTGTTGTCCAGCTGCTCAGTCCCTGAACAGTGATAGCTGCAGTTGTAATTACTCTTCTGAGCTAGTTCTGATCTCCTTAACTGAGATTCCTCTAAAAAAAAAAAAAAAGTCTTGTCCATTGTTTTGTTCATATGTATCCAGTGTATCTAATGATTTTGTATAGTCCCCATTTATTTGTTGATATACGGGATTTCGACGTGTTGCGCTACTGATAAAGTTTTCTAACTACTCAAGCCGAACTTCAGTCTCTTACCCAAAAAGCTTTCAATACTGTAGAACAATGGTTCTCTAACCGCTACCTCCTCCTAAACCCCAAAAAAACTAAACTGTTACTCTTCACACCAACCCAAAAATCCACTCCTTTACATTTCACTCTCACATCCAATAATAGTACTCCTATATCTCCTGACCCAAGCACCAAACTCTTAGGAATTACAATTGACAACAACCTCAACTTTGATACTCACATTAATACCACAATAAAATTAGTTAACAGAAAACTCGGATCCCTCTACAGAATCAAACCCTTTCTTACACCAGTAGCAAGGACCGCTATAGCCAGACCTCACTTAATCTCAGCCCTACTCTATGCTTCTCCTATATATACACCAACCTCTCTAAAAAAAATAACCTCTACAAACTAGCCTCATCCTATAAACAGTATTGCTACAGGCTCTCCTTTCAGAACTCATCACTGCCTGAATCTAAAACAACTAGGCTGGCTAGAATTTCTTAACCAGCTTCAATTCCACCAACTTACAATAGCCCATAAGACCCTGTATCAACCCAGCAACACTCCAATACTTTCTAGCCTCATTACACCTTATAATAATCTCAAGAATCTACGCTTCTCAAATAAAATGCTGATTAATACTACCAAATCAAAAAACTCAGCAGGTGACTCCTTGTTCTCTAACGCTGTCGGAAAATTATGGAATCAACTGCCACCTGACCTCACATCTCAGACCTCTCTCTTAGTTTTTAAAAGGAATCTAAAACTATTTCTCAGTAAACACTGGTTATGCTCCTGCACCAACCCTAACTTTTTTCCTTTACTCTAATTTTCATCCTCAATCCTTTACAATCCTCCCTCTCTGTTACACTGTACTATGTTTTGCATACAAGTCTGTGTTTACATATGTATTGTACCTTCTTTAGTATATTACCCTTTACAAATTTTTGATTATTATTTACATTGAGTAGTATAATTATGTTCATCTTCAAAAAAAGTGTTTTTTATAATGTTTTTATGTAACAATTGCTGTTTTTACATTGTTTCTGTCATAACCTCTATTAATTTTGTATGTTTTCCTGGAGCTTTTCTCCCCGGGCCTCTACTGAAAATGGACATGTATCCAGTTAGACTAGCCCGGTCAACAAATGTAAAATAAATAAAAATAACTTGTTGGTCAACCACCTTGTTACTCTCTATTAACAGGTAAACTAATTTATTTGCATACTATGAATTCTCTCTCAAATTTCTTAAATTTCTTCCTGTTAACAGAAATGTGAATCTAATGATGTCAATCTTCACTGAATCCTTGACTGTGGGTTCAGTACTGTATCTTGGAACCAACTTGGCCGTTATTCTAACTTGTGCCTTCCAAAAACTCTCGAGTTTAACCTTTACCCATAATGCTCCTCTCAGGATTACCTTGGATCTCATTTGCCACTTTTAGTGACCAGACGTGTTCCTCCTCTACAGCTCTCGAGTAGCTTATTTCTGTTTTTTTCTTTTAAATCATTGTTTCTTTTTCTCTGTAGTTATTTTGCTTGCCCAACTCTCCTCTCTAGGCTCTTTCCTGAACACTTTAGTGTTTTCTGTCTTCATACCATCGTTGGTAGTACGCCCTTTCTTCTTTCCCTTTATTTACTTTTTCTGGTAAATCTTTCATACCATTGTTGGCACTTTTTCTTTGCCTTTCCTTCTACTGTAACAGTAACCCTTCCATACCATTTTTGGTACATCCTTTTTTCTGTTAACAAAAAAAAAAAAAAAAAACAAAACTTCAAGAGCTTAGCTTTTCTTTTATTTTTTGCTGTCCATTAGAGAGAGTGTGTGTGTGTGTGTGTGTGTGTGTGTGTGTGTGTGTGTGTGTGTGTTATGGCAGAAGAGACAAAGGGTGCTTCTGGATTCAAAAGATGCCAGAAGTGAGATAGAAAACTACCAAATTCAAATGGACACTGTATGTCTACTGCTTGGGCCCGGTGCATCTTCAAGAAGACTGCACTATTTATCGCAACTTCAGCAGTCTGGCCCTTGTAGAACATAAAAATAAGTTGATTTTGAAAGGCCGTATAAAATCGCATTTCGACTAGGCCGTATTTGTTTCATCTAATCCAAAACAGACGTTAGCTCTCCTTCCACATCTTCCAAGTATGAGGGATCTAAGAAGAGGAGCCAATCGGTTCTGACAGTTTTGTTGGCACCACCTACTAAGATGACTAGAATCTCCCCGGTTCCCACAGTTTCTGCGTAACTGAAGGGAAACTTCTTCAAGCCTCTATGCCAGTTTCTGCACCGTTTCAACAACCTCCGTTGCCAAGGACAAGAATTTAGCACAGCTTCTCTCCCCAGTTCCTTCTGTTTCAGAATCGAGGGAGTTTTCTTTTCAAGACAGGCCTAGGCAACATATTTCTCATCAGTGGACCCTTTTTCGAGACCGACCTCCAAGCCCATTCTTGGAGAAACCCCATTCCCTGTCGGTCTCTTCGATCTGCTCCACCAAGAGCCTCACAGTCTGATGTTTTGAGGCTGGTGCATCAGCTCCTGGAGGTGAGTTTTAGCTTCATCAGTTCCTAGCTTTCCTAGCTCTGGAACCCATTCCCATAGTTTCAACTGTTCCTTCTCTGACCGCAACTGAGGTTTCAGAGTTTTCAGTGTCAGCAGTTCTGACTTTGACTGTGTCTGCGCCGATCAGATCAGCATTTCTGGCACGAGTAACTGTCCTGAGCTGTCTGGATCGGTCAGAACCAGCCATCTCTCAGGGTGATAGCTTTGTCTGTTCTGGGAAGAGTGGTTCTACTTCGGTGTTGTCTGAGCCGTCTGTGCTCCTCTGCGCTTTGGCACACGTGAGCTGTACACCAGCTTCAGAGGCAGCTTTCTCTGTGCAGGATTTGACCATGGTTCCAAAGGTGTTTAGTTCAGTTCAAGGCTGCCATTCCTGTATGGGGGGGGGGGGCTGCTTTCCAGACTATAGAGAGGGCCTTGTACACTGCAGGCTTTCAGTTGATGCCAATTTCATTAGACTAACAAACCTGCCCTTCCTTTCTCCCAGAGCTTCTTCCAGCCTGTAACCTGGGACAGCAGTCCTGGGAACCTCAGGATCCAACCATGGGTAGTCATGTCCTCTTCAGACACCTCTCTAGCCTATCCCACCGAGAACATAAGTCTGAAGAGAAAGTGCAGGAGGATGCACTTACACTCCCCTGAAGTGTCTTGTACAGAAGATGCCAATTTTGGTGAAGGGGAAGGTTCCCCAAGGTCATCCCTGGAAGAGGTCTCCTTTGGAGACATATAGAGATTCCTGAAACAGAAGGGACATACCAGAGATCCTCAAACAGAAAGGTGGCTGAACTTACCTTCAACCTTCTTCAGAGGAATCTGTATACCGGGAGGCCTTCTGTGCCTGACCATCTACCTCCTGTATCTCTACGCTCGCTGACTGTCTGATTCAGTTGGTTTGGAAGATTTGATTTGGAAGATACCTGACTCCATCTAACCAGTTTCTAAGAGACCAGACTGCAGTTTGTCAGCTTCTCAGGCAAAGAATCGCAAATGTTCCATCCAGTCACGGGGATGCAGCAGTTGTAGAAATTCAAAAACTGCTCGACAAGAGAGTCATCCAGGCAGGCCCCACAAGACCAGATAGGATACAGAGTTTACTCAAGATTCTTTATAGTGTCAGAGAACAGGGGATTGGAGACTGATTTTGGTTGTCAGTGTTTTGAACAAGTCAGTTCATCAAACCAATTTCCGGATGGTTACTATTAAGTCTGTACTTTCATTCTTAGGAAAAGATGATTGGATTTGCTCAGTAGGTCTTCAGGATGCATATTACCTCATAAAAATGGACAAGAGCTCCATAAAATTCCTGTGCTTCTGGCTGGGAGCTAGTCATTGCCAGTTCAGAGCCCTGCCCTTTGGTCTCACCACAGCCCCCAGGATATTCACCAAATGCATGGCAACTATTACAGGCACGAGACTACATTTTTCAAACTTGTTCTTCACTAGGGATCACTATAAGCTACGAAAAATCCCATCTAGAACCAACACAGCAATTAGAATTCATAGGGGTGATGCTAAACACAAACACCGGCATCACGTCTCTTTCCCCAGAAAGACTTCAAAGAATAAAATCGCAAGTCAGTCAGATTACTTGCAGCAAGAAGGTGACTGCAAAACTGCTGCTACAGATTCTAGGATCAATGTCAGCCTCCGTCATTTTAGTTCCCCTTGCCAGATATCACATGCAGATTCTTCAATGGCTTTTGGTGTCCCATCTGGTAATCAATTTATGCAAGAAAGACCTCAGTTGGTGGCTAAACTCCAACAAAACTTTTATTAGGCAGACCCTTTGTCCTTCCTCATCCCCATGCAGTAGTGACCATGGATGTGTCCCAGATGGGGGTGCATTATTTGGGAAAGACATCCAAGGCACTTGGTCCTAGCTTAAGGCCAATTTGCATATCCGTGTTCTAGAGATGAGGGCAGTGCTGTTAGCATTGCGAGCATTCCAAGAAACCCTCCCCTTATTGAACAATTGCGATTCAAACAGACAACATGTCAGTAGTCTGATACATTACAAGCAAGGGAGAACCAGATCTTTACCCTCTTTGATGAGAAGCACTCCGGGTATGGCAATGGGTAGTTCTGTCTGACTTCTTTCTAACTGCAACACTTATTCCTGGGAGCTCCAGTATGATTACAAACAAGTTGAGCAGGAGCATTCTAATGCCTCACGAGTGGTCTCTCAATCCTTTGGTGGCGGAAAGGATATTCAGCCATTGGGGCCAGCCCTGCTGTGATCTCTCTGCATCCCCCCTGAACAACAAGTGCAGTAGCTACTTTGCCCTGATCCCCACTTTGGCATAGTCACCGAGAGATGCTGTCCTTCATGACTGCCCCCCCTGTCTATTGTACCCTTTTCCCCCAGTTCCTCTCATCTCCCAGTTTCTGAAGAAAGCCAGAAGGTCGAAGAACAGGATAATTCTTATTGCCCCATTCTGGCCTCGACAGTTAGTTTCCCTTTCTTTGGCCTGCCTTAGTGCAGGGACCTTGGATCCTGGACCCAGCTCCAGACTTCCTGTTCCATCCAGAGGGGCTGTTTCATTTGAATCTTCAAAATCTAAAGCTCACTGCGTGGCTTCTCCACTTGCAGTAATTACCAGGCATAAAAGTCTCAGTGACCCAGTTCAATGAATTGTTCTAGCCTTCCGTAAACCTTCAACTAGATGATTGTACATTTGCAAATGGCAAAACTTTTCAAAATGGGCTACAGATAGTAACCTTGACCCATAATCTGCACCAGTTGATAGGATATTAGAGTTCTTAACATCCCTTTTTGAGGCAGGAGCATCGTCTTCAACCATATGAGTTATAGTAACTGCAATTTCAAACTGTCATAATGGTCTAAATGATACAGCTCTAATGTCGCACAGACTTTGTGTAAAACCTTTCTGAAAGGAGCCTTAATGCTCAGAACTCCATGTAAACACTCTTCTACACCTTGGAACTTGAATCTGTTGCTAGTGTCCAATTCCCCATTTGAACCATCTGCAAATTACGACAAAGTATTTATCATGGAAATCCATATTTTTTATTGCTATTACTTCTGCTTGGAGAATGTCTGAGCTTACAAGCCTTTTCTTGCAAGCTTTCTTTCCTAATTTTGCATAAGGACATGGTGTCCCTCTGAACAAATCCTTCTTTTCTACAAAAAATAGTGTCCGATACTAATATCAACCAGACTATACATCTCCCAGTATTTTTCCTCAATTTTTTAAACTGGTGAATATTGCCTACATGTGCTGCATGTTCAAAGGCAATTACATTTTTACCTTCACAGAACAGAATTCAGAAAATCTGATCAGTTGTTTCCTTCTCTTCCCTGGGCAAACCAGTTTCTAAGGTTACTTTAGCTAAATGGCTCAAGGACTGTAATAAACCTTAATTTATAACAAAAAGAAGTTGCAACTACCAGGGCCTGTAAAAGCACATTCAACTAGGGCAGTTACCGCTTCTGACATCTAGCATTCTAGAGCTTCTATAGATGACGTATGTGCAGTGGCTAATTGGGCATTTCCGCATACTTTTATTACTCATTACAAGCTGGATCTGGTCTCTAGGGGGCAAGCATCATTTGGCTTGATGGTGTTCAGGAATGTACTTCCGTGAGACCTACCAAGATTTAGGTAGCTGGGGACTCTGTCCCACAGTCAAGGATTCAGTGAAGGTTGACAAGATCAGATAAAGAAGTTGTCTTACCATAAAGTTCCATCTGTGTTGTTGATCTTCACTTATCCTTGATATTCCCACGCTCCTTCCCCCTCCCTTTTGGACTTCTTGGTGGAATGGATCTGTCCCAGTAAATTGTTTTTTTTCCGTTTGTTAGTACAGATAGGGCTCTGACTCATTATTATTGTCTGTCACTGTCTTGTGCAAACTCAATCTGAGGTAATCCTGAGAGGAGCATTGTGGGTAAAGGCTAAGCTTCATAGTTTTTGGAAGGTGTGAACTGGAATAACAGCCAAGTCGGTTCCGAGGTACAGAACCGAACCCACAGTCAAGGATAAGTGAATATCGACAACATAGTTGGAACGTTATGGTTCTGAGACCTTTAGGGATAGTTCATTACTTCAAACACTCCTTAACAATATATTGTACATTTGTACAGATTTGTCTTTAAATAATTTATTTATGAAAGTAAAAGGATTCCTAGAACCAGTGCCTGAAAGTCAAAGTTGCAAAGGCTTCTGTTCCAGAATGTTTCTGGTACCAAAGAAAGAAACCTCTTGGAGACCAGTTTAGATCTTTAATAAACCTATATGTGAAAGTACCAATAGTGAAAGTGTTGACCTTAAAGAACTTGTTGAGCTAGGAACTAAACCTTCTATTTAAGGGGTAAAATAAAATATTTCAGAGCTTTACTAAAAAGGCTCACCCAGACTCTGCTACACTTTGCTGTGAGGGAAAGGTTAGTTTGCTTTTTATTTGTTGTATTACATTATTGCCTTTTTCTATTTTGAATACTATGATTTGTTTTATTTACCTTGTGTTTTACTTGTTTTCTGCTTTTAATTGCATATTAAAACTTGAAAAGAGACCACAGCTTTGTCTCTTGTGAGTCAGGCCGAAATTAGTACAGGTCAATAGAACATGTCAGTTAAGGTTAATCATCTGTGAACTGAGGTGGTGGAGCTAGGAACTAAACCTTCTATTTAAGGGGTAAAATAAAACATTTCAGAGCTTTACTAGAAAGGCTCACCCAGACTCTGCTACACTTTGCTGCGAAGGAAAGGTTAGTTTGCTTTTTATTTGTTGTATTTTGTATTACTTTATTGCCTTTTTCTATTTTGAATACTGTGATTTGTTTTCTTTACCATGTGTTTTACTTGTATTCTGCTTTTAACTGCATATTAAAACGTGAAAAGAGACCACAGTTGTGTCTCTTGTGAGTCAGGTAGAATTTTTCACCCACCCGGTTACTGTAGTGATCTTAAACACCACTGTCTTTCTAGTTACCTTTCCATTATGTTAATTTGATCATATATCTCATTTCCTCTCTGTTTTTACTGGCTTGTGTGAGTAAGCACAAAATTATCATTTTGAGAAGTCACTCCCCTTCAACTATTTAAATTTATTGGCCATCCTACTGTATTGCATAGTACCAGAATACAAAAGTTACCACCCCTTTTTAGTCTATCTTGCCGTTTTAAAAGTAGTGACTCTGCACTAAAACTTAACTTTTTAGACAGGTTAAACTTAAGTTACCTACTTTCACATCTAAGTCCTCTAGTGCACACTGCAGTGTTAAGGATAAACCATCTTTTTTTCATCTTACCTCTAAGCATTGCTGTGACTAGCACTTGCTTTAAAACCTGCTGGAAAACACTAGGAAGTCTTAAACTGATACAAGCACTCAACTTTCCATGTTAGTAAGGAAAAATTAATCGTAGGCACTAAACGGCCTATAATTGCAAAGTACCTTTCTAAGGTAAGGGAAAACAGCTCTTGTACTTTACAAAAAAAAAGCGCCAAACCAGGCATGTCCAAGAGTCAGCTTCTGGTGATTTCTCCTGTCCACCTGGTGAATCTGGGCATACTGGGGCAATGCAGCAATTGCCTCATGTACACAGATGACCCTCTCCTCCTACCACCCGACACTACAACCTGCGAGAGATGCACTTACATAGCCAAACTGGAGGCAAAGCTCTCTCCACCCAGGATTGTGTTAGACAGTCGAGAGGAGAAGGTTAACACCTGCACTACATCTCAAGCAACACATAGCCCTTATAAACCCACACCACCATAGCAACACTAAACCCACATATGTGGAGGCCCTTAACAGTAACCTGCCCAAGCAACAAGGACCTCCAAAGCTGAAACGTAGATGAACAGCAGTCACAGCCAAGATGTCACATAGCTCACAACACCAGTGTGCCACCCAACAACAGCCCCTAAGGCAAGACAACGTACCCAACACTTTAGTCATAGGTGACTCTATAGTCAGGCACACTTGATGTCCCACTCACCAGGCTGAGCAAGGAGAAAATGTCAGCTGCCTGTCGGGTGCCAGGATCCGCCACATAACGCATGCACTCAAGTCACTCCACAACAAGTACAAATATGACTCTGTCCTTGTCCATGTTGGAGTGAATGACTTAAGATGTACCTCCCTGGACTATGTGAAGAGACATGGAAGAGCTCTCAGATCATGTGGCCCAGGCAGGTATGACCCTAGCCCTGAGTAGAATCCTGCCTTCGCCCAGAATGATACCACCATACAAGGACAAAATGATTGACTTCAACAATTAGCTTAGCCTCTGGTGTCTTTCAAAGGGGATCCAATATCTGTCTTCCTGTGACGACATGATCGACAGATCACGATACTTTGCCAGAGATGGTCTGCACCTGTCGCCCCTGGGATTCAGATTACTGGCTAAGGCTCTTGCCACCCCTATAGTGCCTTTTTTAGGCAAAGTTCAAAGGACAAAACCACCACCGTAACAGATACAAGCATGCAAAATCTGAAGGTAATGCTGCTCAATGCTAGAAGTCTAAACCTCAAAATGCACTCTCTCGAGGCACTCCTAAAAATGGAGAACATCGGTATCTGTGCAGTAACTGAGACCTGGTTCAAGTCTCCGGAGAGCACCCCTGCAATACCAGTCTACAACTCTTACTACACTTTTCGGCCACCAAACCAGGACCGAAACACTAAAGGTGGAAGAGTGTCCATATTCACCAATGATATTCACACCAGGCTAGTTGCCCAGCACAATACTTATGAAATTCTCCAGGTGAAACTAACTCTAGGTAAGACTGCAATCCAAATTGTAGCTTGCTACAGATCCCCCACCATGCCCCAAGATTCTCACTACACCTTTCTAAACATAGTAAAAAATATTAAGATACAACCAAACACCCTAATACTGGGTGATTTCAACTACCCTACTATAGACTGGGAAAACTCGTGTACCAACACCTTTGCTCAGCGGTTCTTGGAATTCATAAATTCCAACTTCCTGGATCAACTAATTCTTAGTCCCACCAGGGGCTCCAATATCCTAGACCTGGTGATTACCAACATGGGGAAATCGATGCTCCACACCTATGGTCACACCCTCGTTGCTGATCACCCTTAACATCCACATCCCACCCCCCAGTAAGGAAACCTCCATAAAAAAACTTCTCCAAAGCCAACTTCAAGCTACTCAAGTTAGAAGTGACAAACTTCATGACACCCATGCAGACGGTAACTGAAAGTTTGACTGCCGAATCCTACACTAAGGCACTGTACGAGCACATCCACTCGTGCATGAATCATGCCATCCCCAATAGAACCATGATCCTCTCCTCCAAAAAAAGGAACCCAATCTGGTGGTCCCTTGCCATAAACAAACTTTACAACAAAAGGAAGAAATTGTAGCAGAAAAGAGGAAAATCCCAGGATGCAAAAAAAAACTCCCTTACCGGCCTCTGTAAGAAGTTGAGATCCCTCATAAAATCCTCCAAAGCCAGTTACGAAAATAAAATTGCCAAAGATTCCAAAGACAACCACAAGGCATTCTATAGCTATGCCAAGAAGCTGCTGAATCTAGCTTTGTTTGTATGCTTGTTGTTTGTTTGCTTGTTATTTCCCTGAAACGCTAATTCCACCTAAAATGCGGCTTTTCAGCGCTTCTGTGGATCCCTAGTGATATCTGCATTGCTTACTGTACTTATTTCCTTGTTTCACTTGAAAGAAAGTTACTGTTTGTCGTTTTTGCATTTAAGTTCCCTGGCACTTGCTCACTAAAGCAATTATATAAGTCAGCACTAAAAAATTAAAAGCACTACACCTTCACAAACTCCCCTTGAGTACCTTGTTTGCCATTGGCCCTTTTTTTTCAATTATAAAGGAATTCCCAATACTATCCTAGCATGTCCAAAGGTCAGTTGTCAAGTCTCCTCCGGTCCATCTGGTGAATCTGGGAATCTTGAGGCAATGTTACAACTGCCTCATGTACACAGACCACCCTCTCCTCCTCCCAACAAATTCCAACACATGTGAGAGATGCAACCATATAGCCAAACTGGAGGCTAAGCTCTCAACTCAGTAGTGGCGTAACCAGTCAGGAAGAGAAGGAAACCACACTCACTACAATTCCAGTCTCACATAGACCTACCACGACAGCAAACCAAACACATAAGCACACAAAAACATACTCGGAGGCTCTAAATAAAAAGTCTGCCTAAGCAGCAGAGACCTCCAAAGCAGACACCCAAGCAACCTCTACCCCAAAACAAAACACGTGCAACACGTAGCTCTCAAAGCCAGTGTGCCGAACAGTCACAGCCCTTAAGGCTAAACAACACACCTGATACACTTGTAATAGGTGACTCTATCGTCAGGCACACTGACGTCCTGCTCACCAGGCTGAACAAGGAGAAGGTCACGGTGAGCTGCTTGTCGGGCACTAGGATCCGCCACATAACACAAGCACTCGGGTCACTCCAAGGCAAGTACAAATATGACTCAGTCATTGTCCATGCTGGTGTGAATGACCTGAGACGTACCTCCATGGACTACATGAAAAAGAGACACAGAGGAGCTCTCTGAGCATGTAGCCCAGGCTGGTATGACCCTGACCTTGAGTAGCATCTTACCCTCACCAAGAATGATGCCACAATATGAAGACAAAGATGATCAATTTCAACAAGTGACTTAAGTATTGGTGTCATTCAAAGGGGATCCAATGCCTGTCAGCCTGGGATGACATGCTTGACAAGCCACGATGCTTCGCTAGGGACGGCTTGCACCTGTCACCCTGGGCTTTCAGATATTGGCAAACGCTCTTGCTACCCCCATAGTGCCTTTTTTAGGCAAGGCTCAAAAGACAAACCCACCTCCATAGGTATGAGTAATGCTACTCCATGCCAGAAGTCTAAACCTCAAGATGCACGCACTCGAAATTCTCCTTAGCACGGAGAACATCGATATCTGTGCAGTAACAGAAACCTGGTTCAAGGCTCCTGAGAGCACCCCAGCACTACCAGGTTATACCTCATACCATGCTTTTCGGCCCCAAAACTTGGACCGAACCACAAAAGTAGGGGGAGTATCAATATTTGTCAAAGATACCCACACCTCCAGGTTGGTGGCACAGCACGAAGCATCAGAGACAATCCATGTGCAACTAACAGTGGGTAAAACTGCCTTCCAGTTTATAGCCTGCTACAGACCACCCTCCCAAACCCACGAACCCCACTCGGCCTTCCTGAGAACACTGGAAAATATGAAGGTCTCTCCAAACACCATTATATTGGGCAACTTCAGCTACCCAAACATAGACTGGGAGCATTACTCTATCTCCAACACCCTAGCCCAAAGGTTCCTAGAATTTATAAACTCAGATGCTATGGAACAACTTGTTACCACTCCCACAAGAGGGGAAAACATACTGGACCTGATCATCACCAACATGGGGACTCTATGCTCCAGACCAGAAGTGTATCCCTCACTGGTACGATCAGACCATAAACTAATCTCACTGGATATTCACATCCTGACCCCACCCCCTGCCCTGAAAACCACAGTTACAAACTTCTCTAAAGCAAATTTCACACTCCTCAAAACTGAGGTGGAATCCTTCAAAGCCCCTGGGCCTGTGGAAAATACGGCCCAGACCGCAGAATCCTTTATAAACGCATTCTATGAACACCTTCAGGAATGCATGGATCATGCAATCCCAAATAAAACCAAGACCCAATCCTTCAAAGGCAGACGTCCTGTCTGGTGGACCCCAGCCATAAACAAACTGTACAATAGAAGGAGGAAGCTACTACATGATAGAGCAAAATCCCAAAAAGGGAAGGCATCTCTGATCAGTATTAGCAAAAAACTACGGGCACTCATAAAATTGTCTAAGGCCAGCTTCGAGAGAAAATTTGCACAGGACAGTAAGGATAATCACAAGGCTTTCTTTAGTTATGTTAGGAACCTGGGTGGGAATTCCCAGATATGCTCAGAATTAGTCCAAAATGACAAAAAATACACCAAACACACAGACATTGCCAACATCCTAGCTGACAGGTTCAGCACAAACCCCCCCCCCCCCACCAAAAGGGCAAATATCTATCCCAGCAGAGTGCTGCCCCCCTGACATCTCAGATGCTCAGGTAAGAGCCGCCCTCTCCAAAGCAAAAAACACAGCATCAATGGGACCAGACGGTGTCCCAGGCTGCGTCCTACATGAACTCCAAGAAGAGCTAAACCCAAACATAAAACTACTGCTCAATCTCAGCCTTTACTACAGGATATGTACCCAAAGAGTGGCGTACAGCAACAGTGGTCCCTCTCCACAAAGGTGGTGCCTCAGTAGATCCTGGAAACTATCGTCCCATAAGCCTGACTAGCTTGGGTCTGTAAAGCTATGGAAAGGATCATCATGGACCTCATAAATAAAGATATTGGGGACCTACAGACACTGGATCCTACCCAGTTCGGCTTTAAGGGCAGATCCTGCCTCTTAAACCTGGTTGATTTCTTTGAAACAGTCACCAAGGCCATTGACGAGGGGAAGGTGGTCCACACAGCCTACCTGAACCTCGCAAAAGCCTTCGATACAATACCCCACTCGGGCATTATAGATAAGCTCACTAGCTTAAATATAAACCCCTATGTCACTAGATGGGTTGCAAACTGGCTCAAGGACAGAACCCACATGGTTAGAATTGCTGGAGCCATGTCAGACTCCAAACCAGTTACAAGTGGCGTCCCACAAGGCTCAGTCCTGGGACCTCTCTTGTTCGGTATATATTTCTCGGAGGTACAGGCCATCACGGAAGGACTCTGGCTGACCAAGTTAGCAGATGACTGCAAACTGGGCGCCCATAATCGACTCTCCAGCCGACACAAGCATCCTCCAAAAGGGCCTCATAGAAACAGACAACTGGTGCCAGAGCCATGGCCTCAAGCTAAACGCCAAAAAGTGTATAGTCATCCCCTTTGGCAAAAACAATGTGCCCACAAATTACCACATAGGTGGTAATCAATTAAGTACAGAAGAAGTAATTAGGGACCTGGGGATCCAAGTTGATAGCAATCTCTCATTTGACAACCACGTGGCCAAAGTGGTTGGAAAAACATTTTATATAGCCCACCTAATCATGAAGGGATTCACATCTAGATCAGGGGAGGTCATCGTGCCTCTTTACTCATCCCTCATCAGGCCCATAATTGAGTACAATGCCCCTTTTGGGATGTACCGTACCAGACACCTGCAGCAACTGGAAAGACCCCAAAAGTACCTCACCAAGAGGATCAAAGGGCTCAGATGCCATATGCTGCCCGGTTAAAGAAACTCCAGCTCTACTCAGTGGCATACCTCCTGCTCAGAGGCGATCTGTGCCTGACGTATAAAGCCATGTCCAACCCGGACATGTTGCACCTCAGAAAATCCAAATCCCATCGAGCTACGCGCTCGAGAGACTTGAACCTCAGCACTGAAATAAATAGGACATGCTGGAGGGACAGATTCATAACCCAGAGGCTTCCTTCACTCTGGAATAAAATCCCAGTCCAGGTTAGGCAGAGTCCCTCATTGGCTCTCTTCAAGAGGAATCTTGATGAGTGGATGGGAGATCTTAGATTTACCCTGGGTATCACTTCTGTGTCACTGTTAGACAGAGGCACAATATACTAACTTCGAAAAAGGGCATAGCAAAATTAATTTAAAATGGGTGGCGAAAGCTAAACGCACTCTGGCTAGGCTTATAAATGCCCTAGGGCAGATAACCTAGTATGAACCTATGAACCTATAAGAATCTAAATGGCAATGCCCAGATCTGCTCTGAACTACAACAGAGTGGCATTAAATGTACTAATCCCAAGGATATTGCCACTGTCTTGGCAAATCGATTCACTGCAAACTTCAGTCCCCTCTCACCCCCTAAAAGGCCCATTTCAATACCGAAAGAGTGCCATATTCTGGTAATAATGGCCACACAGTTAAAAAATGCGCACTCTAAAGCTAAGATTACAACATCCATGGGACCAGATCAGACAACAGTTTCTTTAACCGGGCAGCATATGGCATCTGAGCCCTTTGTACTACATGAACTGGCACCTCACCCAAGTGTCTTGTTTAGTCATAGCCTCACCTCAGGCTTCTTGCCCACTAAGTGGCGCACAGCTACAGTTATCCCACTCCACAAGGGGGGATCCACCTTGGATCCCAGGAATTACCACCCCATCAGTCTGACGAGCCTGATCTGCAAAGCCATGGAACATATCATGGAACTTTTATAACACTGGCAACCTTCAAACACTGGACTCCATGCAGTTTGGGTATTTAAAGGGCCGATCTTGTCTCCTGAACCTAATTGACTAATTTGAATCAGTTTCCAGAGCCATGGACAAGGGTAAGGTGGTCCACACAGCCTGTCTGGACCTCACCAAGCCCGTCGACACCATCTCCCACTCTGGAATCCTAGATAAACTTGCTAAGCTGGGCATTAATCCCTTCGTCACTTGATGGGTTGCCAACTGGCTTACTGACAGAGCCCACACTGTAAAAGTAGCCGACTCCAAATCCAGCTCCAGACAATTGGAATACCTCAGGGTTCAGTCCTGGGACCACTTTTGTTTGGCATCTACTTCTCTGAAGTACAGGCCAACACTAAGGGACTCTGGCTAACTAAGTTCGCAGATGACTTCAAACTGGGAGCCATTATTGAATCCCCAAATGATGTGGATATCTACAGAAGGGCCTTACAGAAACAGATGCTTGGTGCCAGAGCCATGGGCTCAAGCTCAATGCCAAGAAATGTACAGTTATCCCTTTGGGAAAAAAATGTACCCATGAATTACCACATAGGTGGCAGTATACTAAACACCAAGTATGATAAGAGACTTAGGGACACAGGTGGACAGTGGTCTCACCTTCGATAACCACATTGCCACAACAGTCAGGAAATCCTTCTATGTGGCACACCTCATCATTAAGGGCTTTTCATCCTGAAAAAAGGTCATTGTCCCACTGTACTCATCCCTCATTAGAACCATTATAGAATACAATACAATGCCCTGTTTGCTATGCACCTCTCAAGACATCTGCAACAACTGGAAAGGCCGCAGAAATACCTCACTAAAAGAATCACAGGCCTAAAGCAGATGTCCTATGCTGACCGTCTAAAAAAAAAAAAAAACTACACCTATACTCTGTCGCATATAGTCTACTCAGAGGCAATCTCCGCTTAACATACACGGCCATGTCAGACCCAGAGCTGTTGGACATGCTACACTTAAAGAAATCCCAATCCCTCAGAGAGAAGCTCCAGGGATCTAAACCTTGTCATCACAATGAACAAAACATGCTGGAGGGATAGGTTCCTGCCCAGACTCCCCAGACTTTGGAATAGACTGCCCATATATGTCAAGCAGAGCGCCTCTTTGCCCTCTTCAAAAGGAACCTTGATGATTGGATGGGAGATAGGAAATTCACCCCAGGGATCACATCAGTCGCCCTGGTATACAGGGGTCCAGGGAAGTAAGTACTGTGGGAAGAAATATCCAGGGAATTATGGCTAGGCTTGTATAGGCCCTAGGGCTGATAGCCTAGTACCAACCTATCATTACCAAATTATCATGGGCAAGTTTTTCAGGAAATATCTAAGGTTCTCACTTTGAGTTGTATTATCAGATATTCTTTGTGTTTCACTGCTGCAGTCCTAACCGTTGGGTTATCCATGCTGTGGTAGCCGTAGCCCTCAGTCGCTCCCAATACCAGAGTCAAGGTTTTGTGAATCTGCTCCTGTCGCTTGCGTGGTGACGTCAGGTCATCCGAGCTATAAAGGAGTGCAGGTGACACCATTACCTCAGTCTTTCTTGCTGTGGATACCGTAGCAGAAGCAGTTCGCAGCAGTGTTGGTTGGCTGTTTCCAGATTTCGAACTTCAGATGAAAACGTCTAAAGCTCTAATACCCCGTTGGGTATCCTTCCTTTTTCTTGCATTAACCAATGTCCGAAAAAGTCAATAATTGTCTCACCTGTGGAAAGCAAATACCACACTGAGAGTTCCATTCTTTTTGCGTCACTCACTTAGTTCCAGAGCACGACGTACCCCGCTGTTGGTTCTGTGCCCCATTTTAACGCTAGAACTATTTGTCATAGTGCTCTGTTTGTAGCCAGTTGTTTTCATCCTCTGTCTCCGATTACCAATATGTTATCCATCAGTCAGCAAACCGCAGATCTCCTGAAAAAACGTAAATATAAGGATAGAGATACACCGCATAAGGCCAAGCCATCCGACGACACCAGCACTAAATGGGTCGTCAGTTTTTCGGAATTCAGTGAGATGCATTCGCAGCCCCTGATGCCCCACTCGATTACTTTGCAGGCCTCTACTAAAACCCTTTAGGAGTCCTGTATGCTACAGATGTCTGCACTGTCTAATGAGCCTTCGGCTGTCTCTGCCTCGGTTAGGTCCAGAGCCGCTAAGCAGGTACCAGCTTCAGAGGATACTGCATGCACATTGGACTTCACTTGTAGGCCTTCGCCCTCCCTTCTGACCAACACACCAACTGCACCGAGGGTACTCTTCAAGCCAGACTTAGAGCTACTCCAAGGAAAACAGCAACAATTTTCATTACACTAGTCCTCCCCCTCCTCAAACTAGAATGCTTAAAATGGCAGAGGATCTCATCACTTTCATCTGGGGTGATCAGGCCACTCCAGCCAAAAGGAGAAGGGATCCTTCTCCAGAATCCAGTCGGATTTAGACTCCGAGGGTTCTGACTCTGTTTTTGAAGAGGAAAATCCTCTTACTGCCTGTGAAGACTCCAATGCAGAAGAATCTATTCCTTCTGCATCTCCTCTGGAAGACTTTTCCTTTGGGGAAACCCTCCACACCCTCAAGTAACACAGTGGGAATCAACGGATTTCCTTCTCTCCAAGAAATGATTGAGAGTTTCTGGACCTACCCCAGCATAGGCCTCTGGCCATCCCACCCATCTTGCAGGTGATAAATGTTTACCAAGAATCCAGCCTTACCCCTGACACCCTTCCACCTGCGTCCAGAAAACCTGATGGGTATTACAGGGTACCTGACTCTCACAAATTCTTCTACAGAAATCCTGTAGCAGATCAGAGGTGATTACTCAGGAACCTAAGGGAGTTAAGGCTACCTCTGCAAAGAATCCAGGGCCCTGGACAGATGGGGTAAAAAAGTACATATCTCTGCAACTTTAACTATAAGGGCTCTCAACTGTCAGTTCCCTATGTTAAAATATCAACGTACACTTTGGAACTTTTGAAACAGAAAATTTCTGTTTTACCAGATTTTGTTAACAATAAAGAGATAGCAGAATTACTGCACTCTTCATCTCAGGTGGCAAAGCACTCCTTGCACTGTGGAATTGACGCCCTAAAAGCTTCTAGCAGGGCTGGATCTGTTAGCAGAAGACATGCATGGTTGAAGGAACAACTTTTCCCTGATCATGTCAAAGCTAAAATCATGGATGCAACTCTTGACAAAGACCACTTGTTTGGACAGAAAACTGAAGAGGTACTTAAAAAGATGGAAGACAAAGCAAAATTAATGCAGACTCTTAAAGATTTTCTTCAAGTACAACCTCCTAGGTACAGCAGAATTTTTCCCTCTCAACACTGGTCCTTTCCTGCGCCAAACAGACACAAGGCCAAATGCACAGAGACAGACCCACCAGGACTCAAACTCAGGGCCAGCAAGGAACTAAACAGTGGCCCCCCTCAAACACTAGAGCAGGGAGTTCAGAAACAACCCTTTATGGAAAAAATCTCAATGACTACCTTTCCCATCTCTGCCTGCCTCCACCACACCAAAAGCTAGGAGGAAGCCTATTTCTATGCAGAGAAAATTGGAACTCTGTAACAAAAGATCAATTGGTCTTAAAAATCATTGCTCAGGCGTACAAATTCAATTTCCGAGAACTACCACCTCCAAGAGGGTACCCAGACCTACCTCCAAACCAGTGGGCAGAAGCACTAAAACAAGTGTTAAACCTAATATCCCTAGGGGCAGTAGAAACTGTACCTCCAGAACAAGTTGCAAAATGATTCTTTTCCAGATTATTCCTTGTTCCCAGGAAAGAGGGGACTTGGCGTCCCATCCTGGACCTATCCTTTCTCAATACCTTCCTCATAATCCCAAAATTCAAAATGCTTGCCTTACAACAGCTTCTACCAATGCTGCCAAACAAAGCTTGGATGTTCACCTTAGACCTGCAGGATGCTTACCTGCACATCCCAATAAGGAAATCATGCAGAAAATTCCTGCGCTTCAGAGCAGGATCATTACACTTTCAATTCTCTGCTTTGCCCTTTGGCTTATCTACTGCTCCCAGGGTATTCACCAAGTATCTAGCTCTTGGCATTGCTTTTTGCATGCAGAACAAATGTACGTATTTACCCCTACCTGGATGACTGTCTCATCCAGGCAGACTGCAAGGAACTGCTTCTGGAGCACCTCTCTTTTGTGAAAACCCTTCCAACCTCTCTGGGGTTCACTGTCAACGAAAGGAAATCAAAACAGACATCTACCAGGAAAGTCATATTTCTGGGAGCCTTACTGGACACAGAACAGCATATGGCCTTTCTGTCCTCAGAAAAACAGTTTCCTACCAAAATACTTCACTACTCTGGCCTCCCAAACCCAGATTTCTACCAGAAAATTCCTGCAAGCTCTGGTGTACATGGCCTCATGCATCCTCCTGGTACCTCTGCCCAGACTGCACATGAGGAAAATTCAGTGGTACCTAAACAACCTATGGTGTCAACACTCTCAGCCTCTGGACACCTCCCTGCCTGTGATCCCTTGCATAAGATTCAAGTTCCTCTGGTGGGCCCAGGCCTGTGCTCTGAACAAGGGACTTCCTTTCACCCTCCGTCAGAGCAAGACCATAACTGCAGATGCTTCCGACATAGCCCGGGGCACCCACCTAGAAGGCAGATGCGCCCAGGGTCTCTGGGATGCACAAATACTACTTTTACACATCAACCAGAAGGAAATGATAGCAGTGCAAAACTCTGGCATCCTTCAAACCCTACCTCAAACCAGCGGTTCTACTCATAAAAAGAGACAAAACCACAGTAATGTGGTACATCAACAAACAGGGAAGAACTTAATCTTAACCCCTGTGCAGACTAGCCATGAACCTGTGGCTAGCAGCCTCATCCATGGGACTACATCTTATAGCCCAATTCTTCCCGGGCATCAACAACACCCTAGCAGACCATGTAAGCAAAACCCTGCTGGACCCACACAAATGGCAAATCCACAGAGACATTTTCCTGCAAATTAGCCACACATGGGGGCACCCCCCAGGTGGACCTCTTTGCCTCATTTAAATCACCAAGTACAGAAATTCTGCACCAGGGAGTACCATCACCTGGCCTGGAAGGTCGATGCCATGACCTTCCCTTGGAATACCCTCTTTGTGTATGCATTCCCACCTCTTCCTCTCATTCCAAAAGTATTATTCAAAATAAGGGAGGAAAAAACAAGAGCAATACTCATTGCCCCAGACAGTATTGGTACCCACTGCTGCACAGCCTATCTCACCAGCCCCCCTGGCAGCTATCTCTGATACCTCACCTGCTGTCCTGGGGGGGGGGATGATGCTGCACCCAGACATTCAGACACTCAAGCTCTCAGCATGGTTTATTCTACTATAACCAACAAGGAATCTCTACTTAACAAACAAGTCCTTGACATCATCACAGAAGCCGGAAGGCCCAGTACCAGAAAATCTTATGTTGGAAAATGGAAAAAATTCTGCTCCTGATGCCAATCCAAGGGGGCAGACATGCATCTGTCCAGAAATTCCTTTTATTCTAGATTATCTTGCTGAGTTTTTAACGAGTCTCTCCTTTTCCTCCATAAAGATCCATGCTTCTGCCATCTCAGTACACTTTCATACAGAGCAGCCATTGTTCTCCCATCTTCTTATCAGACAATTCCTTAGAGGAGCCTCTAATATCAGGACTTCCAGAAGACAGCCCACCCCAGCCTGGGACCTGAACTATGTTTTAGAAAAGCGTACTCTGCCTCCCTTCTAGCCTGCAGCATTCTCAGAATTGAAGTACCTCTCTTGGAAGACTGGCTTTCTCGTAGCTATTACTTCAGCCAGGAGGGAGGTTTTAATGGCCATTGAGTTATTTATCTTCCATGCAGACAGGGTCTCCCTGAGAACCAGTCCCTCCTTCATGGCAAAGGCGATTTTGGATGTTATCCTCCACCATGCCATCCACCTGCCCACCTTCTTCCCTAACCCTCAGAACAAGGGGGAAAGGATACTGCATTCTTTGGATGTGCACAGGCAGCTCAGGTTTTATCTGGATCATACAAAGCTATTTAGGAAAACTGACCAGCTTTTTGTCAGCTTTAAAACAGGGGCACAGGGAAAACCAATATCCAAACAAATATCCAAACAAACATTTGTCAAATGGATAGCACACTGCATCCAATTTTGCTGCTACTTGCATGGAAAACCGACCCCCTAGGACCTTTAGAACCCATTCCACTAGGGCAATCTCTACTTCCACAGCATTCCTTAGAGGGGTACCCACCAAGGACATCCTGGAAGGTGCCATATGGACTTCAGTACACACCTTCACCAAACATTATCATCTGAGTCTATTCTGAGAAGCTATGGCTGGGTTTGCCTCTGCAAGTCTGCAGGGCATACTCACCCAGTCTTAAGTTTCTGTCAACCTTCCACACTTCTCCTCAGCTTTGGGAATCTTCCCAATGGTTAGGACTGCAGCAGTGAAATATGAAGAACATAGAACAGTTGTGTACACTTAGCATAAATGTTTGAGTGTATTCACTGCTGCAGTCATGCTTTCCCTCCCTCCTTCCCCCTGGTATCTGCTGTCCTTACAGAGGCACATATTTTTATGGGGGGGTCTCTGACCCCTGGATGTCTGATAATTATTAAAATTGGACTACTTTGGTTGGTTAAGGCCAGAAAAACTGAGGTAATGGCATCGCCTGCTCTCATTTATAGCTCGGACTACCTAACGTCACCCAGCAAGCAACAGCAGCCGACGCACAAAACCTTGACTCTGGTATTCAGACCGACTGAGGGCTACCACAGCATGGATAAACCCAATGCTTAGGACTCCAGCAGTGAATACGCTCTAACATCTACAGTCATGGTCAGTGTACACAACTGTACTTTTTCTGCATTACCGTTTGGATTATATACAGCTCCAAGGGTGTTCATGAAATGCCCAGCGCCTGTCTTAGTTTATTGCAGGCTAAATTACATTCACATTTTTCCTTATTTAGATGACATACTTATCTTTGCAGAGTCTTTACTCAGATGTCAAGCATCACTAACATGGCTTGTGCCTCTTCTGACCAATCTGGGCTTCCAGATGAACATTGCAAAATCCTCCTGGACTTGTGTCACAGGATTGTGTTTCTTGGTTGCCTTCTTAATACCTCTTTTCAGAACGCTTTTTTAAAACCAAAAGAGGCTGGATTTTTTTTTCTGGAGGCTTTCTTAAACTTCTCCAGTCTGTCTCAGACATCTACAAGAAAATTTCTCAGGTTCCTAGAGTTCTTGTTTTCTGTGATTATCATGATTCTCTAAGCTAGGTCACACACGAGAAAGGTGTGTAGACCCAGCATTTACATCCTGTGGAACATCAAGTTTAAGTTTTGGGATTTCTGAAAATGGAACTGCATTGTGGAAACAATTTCAGCTGAACCCAGGTCTATTTTTCTGTCCTCTGATCCCAAACCAGTGTCTCACCAAGGCTATTTAGGTTTAGCTCAGGGGGCAGTTTCCATGGGGGCAAATGTGCTGGAGCTGAGAAGTCTTTCAGATAGATCAAATAGGTCAGTATAAAGGAGGTATTGACTGTGATCTGCATCTTTATTTCTACATCGCCTATGGTCACAAAAACCTCCAAGTAATTACAGACAATTCCAGGCAGAGAGGTATAAGGTTGTACTGCCTACACAGGCTGACTGTGATGACTTAGGAGTTAAATATTCATCATTCTTTAACCCTCCAAGTTTTACATTCTGTTGGAGCAAAACATTGTAGTAGACAAACTGAACAGGACCAGGACAGACTCACTCAATTAGAAGTTGAATGAGGGGATTTTTGAAGAACTGATCCAGTTGTGGAGAATATCTCAAAATAGATTTATTTGCCTCCTTTCAAAACAGGCAACTAGACAGTATTTGTTCTCGGCCTTCTTGCAAGCAAACCTGGAAAACAGATGCATTTTCATTTCCTTAGAAGGGAATGGTCCTTTATGCTTTTCCACCCAATTCATAAGGATTCCCTAGAAATCATTGTGGTGACTCCATTTTGGGCTAGACAGTTGATCCTCTATGTGGAAATGACCAAAGGCAATTACCACAAGCTTCCTCACAGACCATCTCCTCTCACAAAACCGGGCGAGTTTGATACTCCTCAGTCTGTCAGCTTCCCTTGACCTGAATGCTGTGTAGGGATGCCATTGAGAGACTTGGGAACACAGGTTGATAGCAATCTGAACTTTGACCACAAAGTTTCCATATGTTAAGGGAAGCCTTCTACGAAACACACCTAAAAACTAAGGGCATACCATCCAGGTACTCGACCCTCATCAGACCAGTAATAGAGTATAATGCAGCCTTTTTGCATGTACCTCATGAGACACCTGCAGCAACTGGAGAGACTTCAGAGGTTTCTCACTAAGAAAATGTAAGGACTCCAAGCTGTGACCTACATGGACAGGCTTGAAAGCCTTTTCACTTTACTCTGTCTTATAGGCTGCTAGGAGGCGACTTTTGCTTTGCCTATAGGGCAATCTGTGACCCTGCCATAATGGAAATGCTCCACATCTACAAGTCAAATGCACAAGAGTCACTCGTAGGGATCTCAGCCTAGCCTATGATGTTAATAGAACATGCTGGGGAGACAGATATGTCTCCCAGAGAGTGTTGCTTCTCTGGAATAAACTTCCTCTTCATGTAAAACAGAGCTCCTCGCTGACCCTATTCAAGTGCAATCTAGATAATCGAATAGAAGACCGCAGATTTGCCACTGGGGTGGCACCCATGTCCCTCATGGGCAGGGGTTGCCGGTGTTGATCACAGACCTGCAGTGTTCATAAATTTCTTCTGTGAACTACCCGAAAAGAACAAATGGATATACTTGGGATTAACATGGCTAGGCTTGTTAAGGCTTTAGAGCCACTAGCCTAGTAACCTCCTATGAACTTCATCTGACTTGCCTGTATGATTCTGTTGCAATACCCTTCATTTGGACATGTAGTACAGTACTAAAGGATGTAAGAAGTCCTGCTACTAGAAAATCATGTATTAAGTGGAAGTGTTTTTTTTTTTTGTTTCATTTGTTGCCTAACCAAATACCCCGGGGTCCATCAGAGATTTTGTGCCACTGGTCTTCAAATGTTTGTGCGAGTCACTTTCGTTTAGCCTCTGTTATTCTTCTATAATGGTTCATTTTGCAGTTGTTTCAGCATGTCTGCCATGGATCCTCCTCTTTCTTCTCTGTTTGTGGTAAAACAGCTTCTGAAATTGGTTTTATACTCGACACTACCTTGTAAATGGATTGCTCCTTTTTGGGATCTCAGCTTTGTACTGGAGAAGTTGATGGTCACCTTTTAAACCTGACCATCAAGCTGATTTAAGGTTCTTGACTTGGAAAACTGTACTCCTTGCTCTGACATCTTTAAGACAAATACTGGAGTTGTAAGCTTTCTTGGTGGGTAAGCCCTGTCTAATTTACTTCAGTGTTAGGATGTCTTTATAAGAAAAAAAAAACCTAAGTCATACCCAAAGTGGTTTCAGCGTTTACTTTAAATCAAACAGTCTCTCTACCCAGAACCTAATAAACAATGAGAGAGGTTTCTGCACACTTTGGATGTGCATAGGCATCTGAGGTAGTGTCTTTACAGAATTAAGCCCTTTAGAAAAGCTCATCATCTATTTTTTTTTCTCATCACAGGACAGAAAAGGGACAGCCTTTGTCTAAAGACAGTTTCTTGGTGGTTGTCCTCAGGTTTTGCTTTTTGTTCTCCCTATGGCATATCCATTGCAGGCATTATCAAGGCACATTCTACAAGAACCTTGTCTTCATAGGTAATTGCTAGACTATCAGTTTGCAGACTGTTACAATCCTAGTGAATAAACACAGATCAGACTCAAACTCTGTCCCTTGTGTTTCTCTTTAAAACCTTAAACATTATGCCAACCCTCCTCCCCCCTTCAATGGATACTAGAAAGTGGTGGACTCTAGAAGCATTTGAGGCATCTATATTAACATGCTTTTACAAAGTGCTGTAAAGTGGATTCCTTTTCAAAGTCCAGGGCTAGCTTTGTTAAGTCCATTCTCTAGGAGCTCTTGGATCTGCATACTTCTTCCTCCCAGGTTGGACAGGGATTGATAGTCAACACATATAGCTTAAAGACTACTGCAGCAGTGGGAATAATGAAAATGTAGCACTTTTGTGCAAGTAGCATTTACCTTAACAGTAGATGTTTGAATTCCTCACTGTTACAGTAACTTCTGTCACCACCATCCCACCACCCATCCTCCTGTGTATACTGCCAGTTAAGGTAAAGTATGGTTTTGTGTGTCTACTTTTTTTTTTTTTTTTAATTATTGTCTTGGTTCAGGATTGTTAGAGACCCCTCTTTGAATGGGGAAAAAAGTCCTGAAGAAGTCTTCAGTCTGAAAGCTGGTTTCCCTTCTTGGGGCAGCCAGTCAGCAGTTAAAGTAAAGGTGCGGGGGAGAGTCAAAGTTTTGTGAAGCTGGCAGGTAATTTCCTGGGCAGGGAAATTATTCATATAGTCCAAAGGTTACTGCAGCAATGAGGAATTAAGACATGTCCAGTATTGTGGGTAAATGTAACTTACACAACTGTACTCCACCATCTGGTGCCAGTCCAGCAACCTCGATCATCTTGATCCAAGCAAGGGAAAGTGGCTATGTTTTTCTGATACTTGTCATATCTTTCTAAAACTGGCTTAGATTATACATTTGTCAAAATGCATACCTTTGCCTTTTCAAAATGTCTTCCTATGGAGTTACTGTTCTTCCCTGGGTCCTCTGTTAAACAGTTTCTAAAGTGGGCCCTCCATTTATAGATTATTTAGAAAAGTGGTTGTTCTACCATGGGATCTTAACTTTGTATCCGATGTCTTTTCCATCTGGATTCAACCTGAGGATTGTCAGAGCTGACTCGAATGCAAGTCTGATGTTTCAAAGACTTCAGCTGACTGAGCTCTACCTCCTGTACCCATATTGTTTTGTTCAACCTATAGAACCTCAGATCTAGTTTCCCGCCATTCCTGGACAACAGCTACAGTCATTGTTCTACTAGAGTGCATCCTTTTTGACTCCTCTTGAGAGTGCTTTTGGTAAGGATGACAGAATGTGCTCGATCAACCTGAAGGACACTACCTATTTAAAGAAAGAGAAGCATTCCAATAGGTTTCTGTGCTTGCAGCTGGGAGCTGTTTATTACCGATTCAGGGTGCTGCCATTTAGTCTCACCACTGCCCCCGGGAGTTCAGGTGCATATTAGTTATAGCAACCTGGCTCAGGCAGTGGGAGTTTCAGGATTTCCCTCAACTGGATGATTGGCTCCTAACGGCTCCCACAAGTGCATCCTTAGGGCCAGGGACACCTTACTCCAGCTGTGTATTCTTTGGTGATCATGGTCATTTACCAGAAGTCAAGTCTCCATCCAGTTCACTCTCTAGAATTTGTAAGTTGCTATTTGTTCACCGTTTCTCAGATCCCAAAGGTTTCAGTGTCCAGAATGTTCCGTCTTCAGTCTCAGGCAAGTCTGTATTCTTACAAAAAGCTTGCTGTCTGCCTTTCTGAATCTGTTTGGGCATGTGGTGGCTTACATCAGTTTGGACCCTCTAGCCAGGTATCACGCAAGGATGTCCTTCAAGAATGCAACTGCAGTCATAACATATGGGTTGTCCTGCCTCAGGCAGCCCTCGGTCGGCCGAATTCCAAAGTCTGGGTCCGGCGTCGGCTGGTGTCGCCTCCTCTCCGACGTCATAACGGCTGGAGTATAAAGGCATCGGCCGACGCCATCTTCTTCAGTCTTTCTTGCCGCGGTGCCTGAAGCAGAAGCAGTTCGCAAGTGCCGGTCGGTCAGCTCCTGTGTTTTCAGTACCGAAGTGTAAGTACCCCGTTGGGGAACATTTTTTTTTGCCTCAGCCGATGTCAGAACAAATTGAGAAAGTTAATAATTGTTTGTCTTGTGGTAAACAAATACCTCATAAGGACTTCCATTCTCTTTGCCTGCCTTGCCTGGGCCCAGACCACGACGTCTCGGCCTGTGCTGTCTGTGCTCGCTTTAATAAGCGCACTCTCAGGCGCCGGGCAGAATTTGCCGAAGATTTTTTCGGTGATTCTTTTGCTTATATCATGCCGTCGGATCAACCGACAACTCAATCTTCCAAAAAACGTAAGGACCGGGACCGACATCCTCGGCCCGCGTCATCCGCCGATACTCCTCCTAAACCCTCCGCGACTGCTTCGGTCCCTTCGGAAGCGGTAACCCAACCGCTCCAGGCCTACGACACAGCGGTAACTCGTCCTTCGGTCTCGGAGTCCACTCAGGTGCCGGTTGTTGACTTTCCTCCAGAAACCGAGGTTCTGGATCTACCCGACACCTTTCCTGTGGACAAGGTTACACCAGCACGTGGGGCAGCTAGGCCTCCTGTATCCATGTCCATCAAGGCCTTTGCACGTGCTAAGGCCGCCAGCCAGGCCAAGGCCCATCCTAAACCTACTGCTCAGGCCCCCTCTTCTGATAAACAGATCATGTCTCTTGCTGCAGACCTAATTTCTCTTATTAGGGGGTCTCAGCCTCATCCAGACAGAGGTTCTCAGCCGCCTGCAGAGAAAAGGCCCAGAACTGAGCAGGCCGACAACCTCTCTTCAGATGAAGCCTCTGGGGATTCTGAGCATTCTGATACCCAAGAAGAATCCTTCCAGGCCTATGAAGGACTCTGATGCTGAGGAATCAATCCCCTCTGCCTCTCCTCCAGAGGATTTTTTGTTCGATGAAGTCCTACACTCCATGAGGGAGCATTTTAAATGGCAGGGACAGGAATTTTCTGACTCAAAGAAAAGGCTACGTACCTTCCTCAAGCTTCCCCAGCACAGGCCTTTAGCTATCCCTCCAGTTATAGATGTCCTGGATGATGTTTTCTCCGACTCCAGTGCTAACCCTGATTCTGTCCCTCCTGCTCCTGTCAAACCTGACAGATATTATAGGGACCCTGACGCACACAAGCATCTCTTTAAGACCCATTCTGTGAATCTAGAAACAATTTCACAGGGCCCCAAGGGAGTGGCTGCTTCCACTGCCAAGAATCCACTGCCAGCGGATAAGGAAGCTAGATCCCTGGAGAGATGGGGTAAAAAAGTTTATACCTCCACCACACCCTGGCTATGAGGTCACTTAACTGCCTTATTCATATGTTTCAGTACCAGGATTTTTTACTGGATGACTTACAGAAAAAGCTAGCCTCCCCTGAGTCTACTGATTTTAAGGCATTGCAGGATCTAGTACATAACACTCAGCAGGTTAGCAATCACTTTTTTCAGTGTGGTTATGATGCATTGGAGGCTTCATGTAGGGCAGCTATGACTGGGGCTGTTATACGTAGACATGCTTGGTTAAAAGAACAGCCACTGCCAGACCATGTTAAAGAAAAGTTACTTGATGCACCTTTAGAGAAACAGAAGCTTTTTGGTGCTAATGCACAAGATGTGTTGAAGTCCATTGAGGAGAAAGCTAAATCAGTACAAACAGTCAAAGATTTCCTCCAGGTTCAGCCTCCCAGATTCAGCAGGAATTGGCCTTCAAAGAATTGGTCCTTTCCAGACACTGACAAGTTTCAAAGGGGAAAAAACAGGCGTGGCCGAGGTAGAGGGCAATACCGGGGCTCCTACAGGGGCCGCCAGTGGCAACCACCAAATCAAAGAAGTGGCACAGGCAGCCCAGCTGCACCACAAGTACAACCACAATGACTTGACTTTCATACAGCCTACAAAGGCTCAAAAAGAAGCACCCTTGGGCGGAAAATTATCCTTATTCTCAAAAAACTGGCATATCTTAACCAAGGACAACTGGATTCTGGATTTAATAGACAAAGGTTACAGATTCCACTTTCATACTTTACCAATAAGACAAGGCATGCCAAACCTGCCACATCATCAAAGGGCAGAGGCACTCATTCAAGTTTCAAAGCTGTTAAACATAAATGCCATAGAAAAGGTTCCTCCACAGGAACAAGGCCAGGGATTTTATTCAAGACTTTTCCTTGTTCCAAGAAAGGAAAACAAATGGAGGCCTATACTGGACATGTCTACTCTAAATACTTATCTCATTGTGCCAAAGTTCAAAATGCTGACATTGCAGCAACTCCATCCCATGCTGGGCAAGGGGTCTTGGCTGGTCACTCTTGACCTCAAGGAGGCATACCTGCATGTCCCAATCAGACAAAGTTGCAGAAGATACCTCAGATTTCTTGCAGGGACAGAGCATTATCAATTCTCAGCATTGCCGTTTGGCTTATCTACTGCGCCCAGAGTGTTCACGAAATGCCTGGCATCAGTAGTGGCACACTGCGGACTCCAGGGGATTCAAATATACCCCTACCTGGATGACTGCCTCATACAAGCAGACAACAAACAAACCTTGATTGCAAACTTGGACTATGTCATTCAATTACTACAGGCCTTGGGATACACAGTCAACATTCAGAAATCAAGACTCCTGCCATCCCAACAAATTATTTTCCTAGGAACCAAGCTGGACACAAAAACACAAATGGCTTATCTCACAGAGGAAAAACAACAGCAGTTACCAGAGTACTTCAAAGGCCTAGCAAAGTTCTCCCAGCTGACTGCAAGGAAAATCCTGCAGGCCCTGGGGTTCATGGCATCTTGCATTCTTCTGATTCCTTTGGCAAGACTTCATATGAGAAAGCTGCAATGGTACTTAAAAAGCTTATGGTCCCAACACAGCCAAATCCTAGAGGACGTAATCCCACTCATTCCATGTCTGCAAAGAGATTTTTTTGTGGTGGGCTCAAGCAAGTCAGTTAAACAAAGGCATGTCTTTCAACCAACCTCAAGCAGGTCAAATTATTACAACAGACGCCTCAGACCATGGATGGGGGGTGCACATGGAATGCAGATGCATTCAAGGTCAGTGGACACCAAGGGAAAGGCATCTGCACATAAACCAAAAAGAGATGTTGGCAGTGATACATGCAATCGAGAATTTCGAAAAATCACTTCAACAAGGACATTTGCTAATAAGGACAGACAACACCACTGTGATGTGGTATATAAACAAGTAGGGAGGCACTCATTCGTACACCCTCTGCAGACTAACAATGATTCTCTGGGAAAAATCCCTAAGTCTGAAGATACATTTGCAATCCCAGTTTGTGCCAGGCAAGGACAATGTTCTGGCGGACAAGCTGAGCAGGAATTTCTTGGATCCACACGAATGGATGCTGCATCCTCACATTTTTTCACAAATAACAAGGACATGGGGAAGACCGGACATAGATCTCTCTGCTTCTCACATGAATCATCACCTGGAAAAGTTCTGTACAAGAACCCATCATCCTCTAGCCTGGAAAACGGATGCTCTCTCCTTCAGCTGGAATTCCCTAACAATTTATGCATTCCCTCCTCTACCACTGCTGACCAAGGTGATACTGAAGATCAAAGCAGAACAACCAACAGGCATTTTGATAGCTTCAGACGGGCCAAGGCAGCACTGGTACCCATTGCTGTTGAGCATAACTCGGACCAAGCCGTGGCCCCTGCCCCTATGGCCTCTGCTTCTAACACAGCACAATTACAGGACTGTTCATCAAAACCTGAAAACATTGCATCTGACAGCCTGGAGGTTATCATAACTCCTTCCGATATCTCTCTTTCCAAAAAAGTTCAAGAGATCTTACTGGAAGCACGCAGACCTTCCACCAGAAAAACCTATTCAGCCAAGTGGAAGAGATTCATCATCTGGAATGCTAACAGGGGTCAGGATACAACAGTCTTGAGTATACCTCAGATATTGGAATACTTGGCAGAAATGTTTCATACTGGTCTCTCATATTCTTCCATAAAGATTCATGCCTCAGCAATCTCAGCAAAATACAATTGTGATCCACCTGTGTTTTCACATCCTTTGCTAAGACGGTTCCTAAGAGGGATAAAGAATATCAAGCCCCCCAAGAAACCTCCAGTACCTGCATGGGACTTCAATTTCATCTTGGAAAAATGAACTCTTCCTCCCTTTGAACCAGCAGCAACTTCGGAAATGCAATTTCTCTCATGGAAAACTGTTTTCCTATTGGCTATCACATCAGCAAGAAGAGTCTCGGAGATACAGGCACTCATGGCAGTACCTCCTTTTCTCATTTTTCATCAGGACAGAGTCTCTCTAAGAACCAATCCTTCATTCATGCCAAAAGTAATTTCCAGGGTGTCTCTAAATCAAGCCATTCACCTGCCTACTTTCTTCCCCAATCCTCAAAACAGGGGGGAAGCACTGCTGCATACTTTGGACATACACAGACAACTACGCTGCTACTTGGACAGAACTAAGGCCACCAGAAAGTCTGACCAACTGTGTTTGTAGCTTATGCTGCTGGAGTACAAGGAAAAGCAATCTCCAAACAATTTCCAAATGGATTGGACACTGTATCAGATTCTGCTATTCTTTTCATGGAAAAGGTGTGCCAGCCAATATTAGGCCACACTCCACCAGAGCTATAGCCACATCCACTGCTTTCCTAAGAGAAGTGGCTACAAAGGACATTCTAGAGGCTGCTACATGGAGCTCCGTGCATACATTTACCAAGCATTACAACCTGCCTTTATACTCCAGATCCCGAGCAAGCTTTGCTTCGGCAGTCCTGCAGGGCATTTTAGCTACACCATCTCTTTCATAGTTCCAACCACCCCCAGATTGGCTATGGTATTCAGCCCATATGTTATGACTGCAGTTGCATTCTTGAAGGAAATAGTACAGTTTTGTACCTACCATAAATGTAGATGTCTGATAGATATGCAACTGCAGTCAGATTTTCCCACCCTCCTACCCCTCTGCAACTTCTTCATGGGTCCACTACCCCTATTCCCATTACCTGGGGGTACCTCCTATGGTGTATCTGTTTATTACTGTTGTGCATGTCCGGAATTGTTTATCCATTCACCAAATTTAGCCTTCCTAGGAGGGCACCTGGCATCTGGGGCAAGAAGCACTGAAGAAGATGGTGCCGGCCGATGCCTTTATACTCCAGCCATTATGACGTCGGAGAGGAGGCGACACCAGCCGATGCCGGACCCAGACTTTGGAATTCGGCCGACCGAGGGCTGCCTGAGGCAGGACAACCCATATGTTATGACTGCAGTTGCATATCTATCGGACATCTACATTTGTGGTAGGTACAAAACTGTACTGTCTTGCAGTGGACTTTTGCAGCACAGTGATTGTAACGCATCTGATGGACTTTCCAATAATTTTGACAAACATATGTCAAGCCTAGGTCAGGTGGTGGCTAGAGTCTTCCTTAGTATCCAGTGGAGTGACTGTTTGTTTCCCCCCTCTGGGCACAGTCACAATGGATCAGTGAATCCAACGAGTAAAACACACAGTGGTTAAATAAATGAACCAAGCCGGAATCCCCCTCGAAACAGCAGCTTTAATGGAGAACTCGGATACAAAAAATAAAGATACAGACTTAGCGCTTTCTCCCAATAACTGGCATCATCAGAGTAATGTATGAATTAAAAGAAATAGAGATTGTTTTTTTTTAAAAAAAGTTTGTTGTGATATAAATGCAATATACACAATTTAACATATTTTTGCTATACATGTTGGGTACAATTTTTATATGCTGCTTAACAGCTAAATGTTGGATAAAATGTTTTATAATGTTTAATGTTGTGTATATTCCTTTAAAGAGGTGTAGTGGAGTCTATTTTCTGTTTGCAATTTGTAATTATTGGTGCTTTTCGACTATTGGATTATTTAGGGGGCGTTAACATTTTTACTTAGTATATGTAGAATTTTGTTTTATTCATACATTACTCTGATGATGCCCGTTATTGGGAGAAAGCGCGCTAAGTCTGTATCTTTATTTTATGTATCTGAGTTCTCCATTAAAGCTGCTGTTTCGAGGGGGATTCCGGCTTGGTTCATTTATTTAACCACTGTGTGTTTTACTCGTTGGATTCACTGATCCATTGTGACTGTGCCCAGAGGGGGGAAACAAACAGTCACTCCACTGGATACTAAGGAAGACTCTAGCCACCACCTGACCTAGGCTTGACATATGTTTGTCAAAATTATTGGAAAGTCCATCAGATGCGTTACAATGGTTCATTTATTTAACCACAGTCACAATGGATGCCTCCCTTCTGGAGTGGGATGGGGGCATTTTGAAAGGAGGATAGTTCAAGGGACCTAGTCCTCTTCTGAATTCAATAGTCACACAAGAGTCGTAGAGATGAGGACCCTCCTGGCATTGTAGGCTTTTCAGGATGGTCTCTCCAAGGGTGTGATCTGGATGCAGTATGTTAGTCATTTAGTGTCTGCACAAATGGAGGAGCATAACAGTGGGGGATTTTTGTCTCAGTGATTTGATTGCAAGGCACATCCTGGGGAGGTTCAACATTTTGGCAGACAATCTAAGCTGAAACGTTCTCTTTCCTCACAAGTGGTCCTTGAATCAGAGAGTTGCTGCTCTGATTTTTTGGTGCTGGAGTATTCTATCTTGTGACCTGTTTGCATCCGCGTCCACTAAGTGCAACAGCAGTTATGTTTTAGTCAGTCCTCAGGGGCAGTTTCCCAGGGATGCTCTTCAGTATGCTTAGTCTCTGGGACTCTTGTATGCTTATCCTCCAACAACGTTAAGCATAACGTTTCTTCAGAAGGCAGTGCGCTTCAGAGTGACTATAATCGTCTTAGCCTACTTTTGGCCCAGTCAGGTTTGGTTCCCCAATTTTTGGCGTTGTCTTGCATTTTTGGCTGCTGAAACCCCTTCTGGATCCCCTATCCCATCCCACCTGTCTGGATCTGCCCAGTTGGACTCTAAAGGTAACAACATAGTTTCTTCAGTTCCCATGAGAGCCAGAAATCTGAAGCATTCCAGCAGTGTGGAGCTCATCTTGTCTTCCCAAATGATGTCTACATGAAAAGTGTACTCTAGCAAGTGGAAGCGCTTTGCTGTTTGGGTTGGCTCTTGGGGTTTTGATCCTTTTTCAACCCCCTTGGAGGCTGGTCTCAATTTTCTTGTGAGTTTAACAGTGGATCTGATGCTGTCCATTTAATTTTTTCATCACCACTTGGTCCTTTTATCCGATATCTGATCCGAACCGGCCATTCCAAAAGAAAAGATGCTACTAATCTCGACTTCCTCCCACTCCCATAATGCCCTACAAATCGTCTTAACTCCTCAGATCTCATTTACCTTCTTCATAGCTAGACATGATTGCGCTGGTCTTCAGCTACTTCTCCAGATAAGTGTTTCTTTCAGTGATTATTAGCTATTCTCTATTTGTTATGTAGAGTTTATCACTTTTTATCTGTACCTTCCCTCCCATTCTTAAGTGATTGTTTGCATTAGGGCTGTGTTTTTCTGCCTTCCCATCCTTTTTCACTCCCGTATGGCCAGCCTATGTCCCTTTTCTCCCTTGCTAACTATTTCTTCACTTTTCTGTCTCTCTCTCTTTTTTTTTTTTTTTTTAAAAAAAAACTTTCCATGTATCTTGAGTTTAATACTGTTCTTGTGGTGGTTACAGCTGTTGTGCATGTGGTTTCTTAGTGTCTCGCTGTGTGTGCTTGCTTGTGGTGCGCGTGCGCTCAATGGTGGACAAACCCACTAGATTTAAATGGTTTCTCTCTTGCGGGCACAAAATCCCACATTCAGACTCTCATGACAAATGCATATTTTGCTTGGGAGCTGGTCATTTGGAACAGGAATGTGAAGTGTGTTTGACTTTTTAACCCCCATGCTTTAGCAGATTGCTACAGTAAGTTAATATTGAAAGGGCTTTTATAGTCACCTGGTCAAGAATCTACCAAGCCAGGAATCTCAATGGAACTGAAGAAACGGACCCTTCCAGCCTCCTCTGGGGCTTCTGCTCCAGTTCCTGAGGAAAGGAAAAATTTGTGAGGAAGATCAGGTGTCCATCAGATCAGAGAAGTTTCTTGGAGCCGGCATTTTCTTCAGATGTCACGCCTTCTCCGAGCTGACCTACTTCGAATCTGATAACTATGGCTTCTAGGGTGCCTTTAGATTCTTCTGAAGTGGTTTTCATTTGGGATTCACCTTCTCTGAACAGGTCATCTTTGGGTCCAAAAGCTTTAGATCCAAGGTCTTTGAGCCATATACTGAGACAAGAAAAATCAACATCCCCTGCCAGGTCTACCCACTCTTCTCTCTTCTAGACTCTCCTGCTTCGATATGGGCAGGACGATGCTTAGTTTTCTCAAGGCTCAGATTGAGATGGGGCTTTTAACGTTTCCATCCCATCTTGGATCCACGAGAGCCCCATCACCATTTCTTGCGACTCCTCTTCCTATCCATTCTGCTTTAGAACCCCAGGATCCAGATATCCTGAGAGAGATGCTGTCTGAGCCAAGGATAGTGCTTTCTTTGACTCTGGCAGTGTCCCAGACTGGCTGAGTTGCAATACTGTCGGATCAGAGTGGGTCCGAGCTCCGAGACGTTGGTGAAGACTGTGTGTGGGTGGTTTTGGCTCCGACTTGGTTGGATCAGTCCCTCTCTTGGGGGTTCGGCTCTCAACAGTTCAGGCCCGGTGTTGTCTGGGGGCTATGAACCAGAGTGGTGTCTTCTTTTTCTCCTCCTGCTTCAGCTATGAGGAGACGAGAGAAAGGATCTCAGGGTTTGTTAACTTTCCAGTTGGCACAGAGGGCATTATTTAGGCCCAGAGAGGAGTCTTCCCTTCCTCCGGAACCTATGCAGTCCTCATCTGATCCGATCCTTGGACCCAGTCATAGTCTCCACTGTCAGCCTGTCCAGGAAGTCCTCCAGCGTCACTCTGTTAGGGGTCCCTTCCTCTTCTGAGTCCTACCCTGAGTTTCCAGTGGGGGAGGTGCATCGAAAGAGGACATGCAAGAGGAAGCACATAGACTCCCCTTTGGAGTCTTTGGCTGAGGACACCAATCTTGATGAGGGAGAAGGGTCATACCGATCTCCACTCGATATCACTTTTGGAGATGTCCTAGAGATCCTGAAGCACAAGGGTCAGTGGTCTGCCTAACCCTCTTCTGAGGAATCTGTGTTTCTGGAGGCATTCTGGATGGGCCCTTCTACATCCTGGGTGTCCCAAATGGTGGACAAGCAAATTGATTTGGTCTTCTGCTGCTCTTGCAAAGAACCTGAACCATGGAGCCTATCCCCACACTTGCTAACAACTTCTTGAGTCTCTCATTGGATCGTCCTCACTGGAGCAAAGGTATTCAGTTGATGCCATCAATAGTGTCTGCGGCCACAAAGAAGGAGCTAGTGGAGCAAAGCTTCTCTGTCCATCCACTGAACAAGGGGTCTTGGGCCTTGGACAGGCGTGAAGTGCATATACTCCTCAGCAACCTTTGTTCTGTGAGCGTTAAACTATTTGACAGACTTTGTGTCTTCAAATAGATTTTGTCAAGGAGATTACCAGTTCTCTGCCTGAGTGCATGCTGGAGAAGGTCCCTCTCCAACTGTCGTTTCTTGTTTCTTTGTCAGTTCATCGATGAGGTTGATTTCCAGCACTGCATAAGGTAGCTTTCAAGCAGCCAAATCGGGCATAGCCCTAAGGAGACATCCCTGGTTGAGGCTTTGTGGGTTTGTGGAACCCTTTAAGGCATCTTTTACCAATGTCCCCTTTGGTGGTTCTTCGTTTGGACCATCGGCAAACAGCACACATACCCACATTGAACAAGCAGGAAAGACCCTGTCTGCTGTAGGGATAACGTTTTCTCCCCCTCAGAGGCCTGTTTCCAGGAACCATCATAGTGGGAAGAAAATGTGGTTCAAAAAGTCTGAATTCGTTTGTGGATTCTCACAAAGAATCTTCATCCAGAGGTAGAAGATGAGGGTTTAATGGAAGGCACCACCCAAGGGGAAGAGGGGGGTCCACAGAATCAGCCCTTCAGAGAACTTTTCTTTGACCGGCCTTATCAGTGCTTCAGAAGCGCTGCCCTACTATCCTATTCTGGAGGCAGTGTGGGGCAGATTGTAATTGCACCTAGATGGCTAGACAAAACTAACAAATGAAATCTGGGTGACATAATTTGCAGAGGTTATTGCACCCCCCCCCCATCTCCTTGAAGGAAGCTTCCCGATGTTTCACCCAGTCAGTGTGAGTATGCCATGAGTGAAGTTCAAAAATTTTGAGAGTAGAGTCATCCAACTGGTCCCAAGCAACAAGGATGTGGGACTTCTGCATCTTTTTGGTGCCAAAAAAGACAGGGGACCTGGGGTCTATATTTGACCTGAGCAAACTAAATCTGTTTGAAAAGAAGTCAAAGATTTGCATTGTGACGGTTGTCCGTTCTGCCATTACTACACAAGAATGATTGAATGTGCTCAAGACTTCCAGGAGGCATACTATCTCATAAAGATCAGCAGATGCTCCAGGAGACGTGTGCTTCCGGCTAGGAGCCAGTCATTATCAATTCAGAACACTGCTCTTTGGACTCTCCATGGCCCCCCAGGGTGTTTACCAAATGCATGTCAGTAGTGGCAGCTCACCTGAGACTGCAGGGATTCCAAGTGTTTCCATACTTAGACGATTGGCTCCTGAAGGCATTTTCAGGGCATCAGCCGGAGATGGCAGTGCAGTACCTGTTGCATACCTTTAGTCAGCTAGGGATCACAATAAATTTGGCAAAGCTTAATCTCATGCCTGTGCAGACGATAAAGTTCATAGGGATGCAGCTGAACACAGTCACGCAGGTAGCAAACCTACCACTGCAGTGTGTCTTCTCTGAGACAGTAAGTTTAAGTTCTACTGGATTATGCCCACTTCCCCAGCAAGACTTATCCTAAGATCTCTAGGTTCCATGTTGACTGCCATATTTCTGCTGCCAGTGGCAAGGTTCTTTATGCGAGTACTTCAGTAGACACTAGTGGTCCATCCTTTGTCATCACTTAACTGTTCTGATCAAAATGACTTCAGTCTACAGGCGGCATCTTCAATGGTGACTGCTATTGGACTTGGTTTCTCCACTTCCAATGATTTTAAGAAAGTCCAGGATAGGCCTCCACCATCTGGGACATCATTCTAGCTTCTCAAAAGCCTTCTACTAAAAAGATTTACAATAGCAAATGGAAAAGATTTTCAGAGTGGACACAAAATCAGAACATTGACCCTTTCTCAGCTCCTATTTCAGCTGTTCTGCTTTTCCCAAGTCCTCTTTTTCAGGAGGGAGCCTATTTTTCTACAATTAAATTACATTTGGCTACAATTGCTAACTTTCATGTTGCAGATGATTCACATTCACTAGCTTCCATCTCACCATCTAGGTTATTTATGCAAGACCTTCATGAGAGAATATTTTTTCTTACGCCACCTATTAAAGATCTTTGTCCTCCTTGGGATCTGAATCTAATCCTACGAGGTCTCACTCAGACCCTTTGAACCAGCTGATTCTTGTGACGTAAAGTTTTTAACCTAGAAAACGTTTTTTCTTGTAGCCATTACTTCAACCAAGAGCGTATCAGAACTACAGGCCTTATCTAAACCGCCATATATTTCCTTTTTCAAAGACAGAGCATCTCTGAGGACGAATCCTTCTTTTATACTCACAGTGGCACAGAGGAGAATATAAACCAGTCCATTCACCTTCTTGTTTTCTTTCCTAACTATTCCAACAAGGGTGAATATATACTTCAACTCCTTGATGTTCATAGTTACGTTTCTACCTGCACAGGACAAAGGAACATAGAAAATCTGAACAATTATTCATCTCCTTTTCTCCCAATCGGTTAGGCTAAGCAGTGTCAAAAGTCACTAGCTAAATGAATAACAAATTGCTTTTCCACCATTTTCTCTTTGAAAGGACTGCAATTGCCCCATCCATCGAAGGCCCCACTCTATTAGGTCATTGTCTACTTCTTTGGCCTTTGCAGCTGCGATCTCTTTCAATGACATCTTTGCTGCGGCAACCTGGTCCAAGTCGCATACCTTTGTTTCGCATTATAAATTGGATATACTTTCCAGAAATAGAGCTTCCTTTGGCTCCGCTGTGCTCTGGCATGTCCTTCCGTAGGGGCCACCTGGGGAGAATATTTTGGTGGGCACTCTGAGCCAGTGGTGAGGGAGAATGAAATGGACGGCATCAGATTTAGGAGTTGTGTACTTATCATAACTTGGTGTCTGTGTTTGAGCTTCATGGATCTCTGTCTTGAGCTTCAGTTGAGGCTATTGGTGTTGTAGTTCATATTTGTTATTGTCATACCTTTCTTTCGCATTTTTCTGAGGCAGTAATCTCGATCTGAGAAGTTAGAGAAAATGCACAGTATTATGGGAGTGAGAAGAGTTCAAGATTAGTAGCATTTGTCTTTTTGAACAGCCGGTTCGGATCCAATGTCAGATCTACTAATTCCAGTTATTCTGCGATTAAGGCTCAATTGGCAGCCATTTCCAACTTCTCCATCTTTATAGGTAGTGTCTCTCTGACTGCTCTGAAGATTTCAAAGGTGGCCTTTAAGCTTACTTTTCTGCTGAGACCTCATCTTTGGGACCCTGTTCTACCTTGGGATTTGCCTTTCATGTTACAGGTGCTGTTGATCCATCCGTTTTAATCCTCTCCTATCATTAATTTAAAGCTTTTGTCTTGGAAAATGTTTTTGGTAGCTGTAACTTCTGCCACATGAATACGAGTTGCATTTTCTTTCTTCTGTCCCACCTTATTTGATTTTCTGTAAGGATAGGGTGTCTCTTTGTATGTATCCCCCATTTCTCGCTGAGGTAGCTATAGAGAATAATTTGAATCAAACCAGTCATCTTCCTGTGTCATCCCCCCTTCCCCCAGTCCTTCAACGAAAGTGAATATTTGTTGCATTTCCTTGATGTGCATAGACAATTGAGATATCTAGACAGGATGAAGTCTTTCATGAAGTCTAAACAATTTTGTCTCCTTTACAAAGTCTCGATTAGGTCAGCTTGTTTCTGAGGTTATGCTGTTCATGTGGCTGTCCAATTCCATTGTTTTGTGTGTAGTTTGAAGGGAAAGCCCTTACGTCACTAACCAAAATGTCATTCTCTCAGAGCTGTGGCTATTTTTTACAGCTTTTTTTTCTCTAGAGCTTCTTTTGATGATTTGTATGCTGCTGCTACTTGCATGTTCTCTCATACCTTTTTGTCCCACTACAAGCTGGACATTCGGTCGAGATCTATGGCTTCCACTGTATTGTAGAATATCCTTTCATAGAACCTCCCAGGGTGTTATGTGGCTGTGGACTCTTGTTGCACAGGCTGAATCCAGACAGAAACGACAAGGTCAGATGCGAAAGTTATGTACTCTCCATAATGATAGATCAGTGTCCAGTTGGAGAAGTTGTTTTACCTTGTCAGTGGTACCTTGGTGTCACTCCTTTGAGGCTGGTGTTTTTTGCTGGTGGTTAAAGCAGAAAGGGGTAGGCTTGTTCTGATGCTCTCCAGGTTGAGCGAGGCATTGAATAAAAGGAGGCAGGAGCTCGGCCTGCTGAAGTGTTTGAGATATGGACGGTCTGTATTCTGATAACTTACAGGCTGAACCAGACAGAAAAAGACAACATGGATCTGTTGTTCTAGTGAGTACACAACTGTAGTTTTAGATGAGTTCACGATGGCCCCTTTTGAACCAGCTGCTTCAACTACTCTCCAGTTTCTGTTTTGAAAGATGCAGTTTTTGGTGGTTATTAATGTTCTCTAGGAGAATTTCAGACCTTAATGAGTAAAGAGTCCTTTGTGTTTCACCAGAGCAATGTACCATTTAATTCTATCCCTTCTTTTGTGCCTATGGTTGTTTCTGAGCTGTCCCTTAACCAAGCCATTCATTTATTGTTTTTTTTTTTTTTTTTTTTTTTTTTTTTTTTTAATACAGTTACACAAAACAGAGGTGAAAGGGCCCTTCAGTCTTGTGATGTGTACAGACAGCTTAGATTTTATTTACACAGAAGAAAAAGATTTAGTCTCATCAGCTGTATGTCTCCTTTGCAAAAGGGAAAGAAGAGAAACAGTAAATAAATGGACCCTTTCCAAATGACATGCTCAATGCATTTATTTTTGTTGAGATCAGTGTAAATTTATTCCTAGTCATATCAAGGTTGTGTCCACATGAGCTACTGCAGCCACCACACTGTTTCTCATGGGAGTCCCAAATGAAGCTATACATAAAGCAGCAACCTGGACTTGCGTTCACACTTTCTCTAGCCATTACAGAATAGGAGTAGCCTTCAGAGCCCAGGCAGAATCACCTGTATGTCATTATTTCCTGATTTCAGTATTTGTTAAGAATTTTCCAAATGTGACCACTGCAGTAGTAAGTACTATATTAGGAACTTGGAATAAATGCTGATTTTTTTAGTAGATTCACTATTGCTTTCCAGCTACCTTCCTTCTTCCCCCTTTTCTGATTTGTTTACTTTATCATTTGGGTTATGGGTGAAATCCTAGTCATTTTACAATCCCATCCTCATCACTTCTGTACCAAGCACCTCTCCCTCTTTTGCTTGTATGTACTTCCTGCAGCGAAAGATTGGGGAACTCTGGGGTCACCATGGGGCACACACAGCTGTTCATGTGGAACTTTAGTGCTGAGGTCTGTCTGTTGCTAATGCAAGAAGTATCAGACAATGACATCATCCGATGTACTGCTTATACCAGTAATGTCCTTGTGTCTTGGAGAGAAGTTCTCAAATGGAGTCCTGGAGTTTAGAGTTAAAGCTCTGGAGGTCAATATGGTCAGTTGGGCTACCTACAAGCAGGAATTCCCAAATGTACAGACTGCAGCAGTGAATCTACATGAACATCTACATTTATAGTAAATTCCTAACACCAATGTACTTTTTCTTCGGATGATAGGGCAGAAACCTCACCTGTCATCCTAACATGAGGGTCCCCTGACATAGAAGGTTTCTCTGGTACACCCTGACCATACTCAAATTAATTGTACTGAGGATTTGATCTTGCTACCCTTTGGGCATCTGTATTCAGAGGAAGACAAAACAATCATGAAGGAAACTAGGAGCACAAGTGCTAGGAAGTTCTTAGCCAAGTGGAAGAGCTTTTCCCTTTGGTGCCAAAGAGGAACCAAAAATGTAGTTATCTGAGCTGTTTGTCTTAAGTTTATCATATGCATTCATTAAAGGCGCTCATCATCTGTTTGCCAGTGAATCCATTTCTGGCTGCAATGCTGAGTCATATAGTTTCTAAACGGCATCCTTGGATCACCCAGGAAAAGAGTAGCTACAGTTTGGGACTTAAATTTTCTTGCAGAAGATTCCTTTCCCACCATATGAAGCAGCAGCTACTCGACACTTTATATACTTCTGACCTGTAAAACTGTGCTTCTAATAGCCATTACATCAACTAGGGGGATATGAGTTTGAAGCGCTGGTGTACAAAAGAGCCTTTTTAACATTTCCATAAAGGCAGAGTAACCCTAAAAGCTAATCCCTCATTTATGTCAAAGGTACTAATAAAAAGTTTCCTTGAACTCTGCTGTCCAGTTCCTTGCTGTGTCCTGCCATGTCCACTAAATATTGAAAGCAAAGATGAAGAGATTTTACATGTCTTGGGTATGCATAGGCAGGGACGATTTTCCTTGGTCAGAATTTTGACTCCCTTGGTTCTACTAACTGCTTGACTTTGACCCAAAGAGGGTTTGCCAGTTGCAAAACCATTTCTAAATGGCTGGCAAGCTCTAATACCTCCTTTCACTGGGTGTGGGAGATGGACAATGAGAGATCATCTTATAGGCAGGACTACTGCTGAAGCAGCTTGGCAGAACCCAAACACATGTCCCAAGTCTATCTGCTGCATGCCATTCTCTCATCCACAGAGGTATCCGACATTGCAGCAGATTGGACTGCCTGCCTCTTTCACTGCAATGGTTATAACAGCATAGCAGTTTCATTCCTATCCTCCTTTCATCAAATCGTGCTATGCCAGAAACACTAGTAGTTTGTAGTCAGGGCTACATCTTATGCCAGGAAAGGCAGGCTTTTTTACACTGGGACCATTTACTTTAATAATGAATTGTTTGAGGATTCAATTAAAATTCTTTTGTGGTGGCTTATGTTACTAATTAGTTTTTTTTCTGAGGATTGGGCATCACTGATTTGGGCCTGCAGAAATTTTAGGCTGCTAAAATGTAGGATGCTAAATATGAAAACAGTTGTATTTTGCTTTACCTGTTTTTTCTTGCGTATCAAAACAGAAAACATCCAACTGAATTTATACAGTAGCTAAAGTCATTTCTTCAGTGTATCATTTTTTCTTCAAAATGAATACTCATTGGAGAGCGTGATATTGCTTACAGTAAATGAACAGATTAAAGAAAAATAAGTAGATACATAAATCAAAGACAAAGTACACCAAACCATAGCAGTCACATGCATAAAAAAACATAAATGTAGAACAAAAAGGCAGGCATGGGGTAGTGACTATTATTTTAGTTTGTTTATTGCTTTTGTTGGCCAGGTAGCTGGACTTGGCTGTGGTAGCCCCTTTTTAGTGGAGGTCCTGAGAGAAAAACTTCAGTTACAAAACAGGCAGTTTAATTCAATAGAAAAGTTGTAAAGCTTAAAGTTACAGTCTGGACAGACAGTCACTGAAAGGAAAGTATTGCTGAGAAAATATATAGTCATTGCATGTACATGACAGACCGATTTACGCAGTGTGATTTAAAATGTCAACTTACAAAAGTTAAATTTACAGATAGGAGTGTAAAGGAGAAAGTTTGGGAGTTATAAGTAAGTAGAGAGGAAATGAGGAACATGCGAGTAGAGTTTGTATAGTTAACTGATGAAGATAAAATTGTAGTGGAATTGAGCTAGTAGTAGAAGATGGTGAGTACGAGTTGGAATGTTGCTGGAGGTAGAAATCGTCAGGGGTTGAATACAGACAAAAGTGGCAGTAAAGGCAAAGGGGTAAAAGACAGCAGGAAGTTTATATTGTGAAGTTGCCTTGTTGGGTGTGTAGGGGTAATGTAAGTGTGTAAGGGCCGAGAAAGTGTGTCCTGGGAAGGTGCAAGAGCAGAGCCAAGTGTTTTTAAAGTGTTGCAAGTTTGAGTCTAGATAGGATTATTTGCTGTCTGATGTTGGTAGAGCTAGGATTCCAGGTTGAGGAGACATAATTTGACTACAGGAACAGACCAGCAGAGGAGTTGTGGGTTTAGTTTGATTAATAGGGAATTGTCCTTGGCACATAGTTCAATGGTACAAGTTCAATAAACTTTGAAAAATGGCTCCAGCAAGTCTTGCTCTGGAAAACATATCTATTTTGTAATGTTGTGAAAATAGTAGTCCAGGTAGTTGGCATCTATAATGGATTTAGAGTCAAGGTTCTTGGAAAAAAAAAAAACACCGGAAAAAGCCCCGGCTTTAGTAGAGTGGACTTTCACCTGTCACTGAAGTGTTTTACTGTGAAAGAAGTAAAAGAAAGAGATGGAAAAGAATAGACACCTTGAAATAGTTTGATACGATGCCTGAAAGGGGAATAGTGTTGAAGGCTTTGGTTAGGCGTGAATGGTCATAAGACTCAATTTCCTTGAAATATCTGTTCAGTCGGTAAACATCATTTAGCTTGAAGTGCAATGCTACCAGCTGGCAGCACACCTGATCCCATTATTAGCGATGGTTGCTAAGTAAGACTTTTGCACTTTGCATAATGTAAAGGGTTGCATTTGTTGGGGGATGCAGAAAAACATTTTGAGTATACGAAGTAAAATGATCTCTAATTAGTCCCTCACAGCCTCCATCAAACCAGTACAGTGTCCGTACATTGGATCTAATGGATAAACTGTGCCTGTATTTAGCACATTCTTTACTGCTATTTTCCAGGGAATAGCTTCATACTTGGTCTGCATTCTGTCTGTATAATTGTGTGTGTATGTATATATACATACATTTACCAAAGCTATAACTTTGTCATTTTACTTCAGGTTTATAGAATAAACTTTACTGAGGTCTGCACAGTGTGCAAGAATCTCACTGAGATCTTTAAAACAATGACAAGCAGATTTCTACTATGGCTTTGTCTTGGATGGAGATTCTCCCTTCAGTCTTCCACAGTTAACCCGAAAAAGTAATAAAATACTGGCATTTTCCATTATAAATAGAGTAATTTGGTCACCTTCAAGAAATTGAAGTCAGAACATCTTAAAAAAAAAAGGAGAAAGTGTATATTGGAAAATCAGCAAAATATATATTTTCTGCATTGTATTATGTTGCCATATCATGCATCATCGATCCGAACCATTCTTGGAAGAGGAAGAAGCAGAAAAAAAGCAAATGAAAGAAATGGTGATCGTAAATGCAAAGATTAATAACGTATGATGTGATTATAAAATTTACTGGAACATTGGTTGCATTGAATTGCATGACAGACATTTAGAAGCAGTGGAAGAAGCACTGAACATATGCATGAGGGGAACCATAACCAAGCTGCAGAATTTCCAGCAGGCTAGTAATGAGAAGTATAGATGCTGTGCAAGAAGAGGATGGAGCCAGAAGGAAGAACTGGTGATTTGCAAAACATTACTGAGGAAAGAGGAAAGCATTATATGGCGTATGAGAAAAAAGCCAAGTATCTGGACTGAGCTGCTGAAATCAGTTTCCTCTAGAGTACGCAGAGTGCATGATGTTCTTCATCTCACATTGCTGCAGTCCTAACACTTGGGTAGTCCGCTGTCCCAGTCGGCCCGAATACCAAAGTATAAGGCTGACGTCGGTCAAGGCGCATTTGTCTGACATCAGGACGTCAGGGTACAAATGCGCATGACCGACGTCATATCCTCAGTCTTTTTTGCCGCATGGTCCGATGCAGAAGCAGTATTGCGAGTGCAGGTTGGCGTTCTGAAATTTTCTGAAGTCGGAGTTTCAGACCGAATCAAAGTTGGCTAAGTACCCCGTTGGGGAATATTTTGGTTTTTTCTTGCCTCAGTATTTAACCGGATGTCAGAAAAAGTGAATAACTGTATTTCTTGTGGGAAACAGATACCTCATAGAGATTACCATACATTGTGTATACCTTGTTTAAGGCCTGAGCACGACGTTGTTGGCTGTCGCTCTTGTGCTAGATTTAACAAACGCACTATTAAGAGAAGATTAGATTGTGCCAGGTTAGTTTTTGGGAAGCGTTGTAATTACAACATGCCGCCGGATGCTCCAACGGCCGCTTCGTCTAAAAAGCGCAAGGACAAAGCAGCGAAGCCTAGGGTGGAAGAACCGTCTGTCCCGGACGTCGGTTCTTTAGAGGGCTCGGTGGAGCCGGTGGTTCTACCAGAAGTTCCTTTGGATTCTCAGGGAGAGACTTTACTGTTACAAGATGTGTCCTCTCAGGAGGTAGGCCAGGCTGAAGGGGCTTCTCAGGTAGCTGTTCTCCCCTCCCTTCCTAAGGTGGTTAGGCCCTCCCCTTCTGTTTCCAAGGCTCCTTCTAGAGGCCGGCCAGGGTTATCTTCAGTGGGGGTCTCCCCTAGTTCTTCAGGGTCTCTGCCTAAGAAACATATGCTTAAAATGGCAGAAGATTTGATTACTATGATTAGAGGTTCTTTACCTCCCCCTGATAAGAGGCCTATGGTGGAACCTGAGCTTGAGAGTTTTGAGCAGTGTTCGGAGGCTTCTGAGTCTTCGGCTGAAGACTTGCAGGAGTATCCTCCTTATTCTGATTCTGATGTAGATGACTCTACACCTTCGGCTTCTCCTCCTGAGGATTTTTCTTTTTCAGAGACTCTTCATTCCATGAAGGAGCATTTTAAATGGGAAGGTCAAGATTTCTCTGATTCTAGGAAAAGGCTTAGGGAATTTTTGTTTCTTCCCCAGCATAGGCCTTTAGCTATACCTCCTGTTCTGGATGTGGTAGAGGATGTTTTTGCAGAGGCTTCCCTGAACCCTGATTCTTTGCCTCCTGCCCCAGTTAAACCGGACAGGTATTATAGGGTGCCTGAAGCTCATAAGTATCTTTCTAAGAGTCCTAGGGCAGACCCAGAAACTGTTTCTCAGGGCCCTAAAGGTGTTAAGGCTTCTGTTGTTAAAAATCCTGTTCCTTCTGATAAAGAGGCAAGGGCTTTGGATAGATGGGGGAAAAAGGTGTATACTTCTTCCACTTTAGCCATGAGGGCTTTGAATTGCCAGTTTCACATGTTGAAATACCAAAATTATCTCCTTTCACAATTGAAGTCTAAGGTAGATGCTCTGGCGGAAGGTATTGAGTGTAAAGAGTTGCAGGATTTGGTTCATGTTTCTGAACAGGTGGGTAAGCATTCCTTGCAATGTGGTTTTGATGCTGTACAGGCCTCTTCGAGGGTGGCAGCCACTGGTTCTGTTCTTCGCAGGCACGCCTGGCTGAGGGATCAGAATTTAGCTGAACATGTAAAGACAAGGATTTTAGATGCTCCTTTACAATCTGATGTGTTATTTGGTGCGCCTGTGGAAGCAGTTTTGAAGAAAATGGAGGACAAGGCTAAGTCTATGCAGACTGTTAAAGATTTTTGCAGGTTCAGCCTCCAAAGTTTAGTAGAAATTGGCCTACTAAGGGGTGGACTTATCCTTCTTATGATTCTCAGTCTAGGGGTAGATCTAGACGTGGTAGGGGCAGAGCTCAAGGTTCTTTTAGGCCTAGAACAGGCAGTTCGCCTGCCCAGTCTTCTGGTGAGGGCAGGGGTCAGTCCTTTCGTAAGCAGACCCAATGACTTGCCTTTTCAGCTGCCAGAGCCTTCTCGTCTGGCAGCACCTTTGGGAGGAAGGCTGGCACTTTTCAAAGAAAATTGGAGTATTATTACCCAAGACAGATGGGTATTGGATATCGTTCACCACGGTTACAGGTTTTATTTCCATACCTTGCCTCTTTTCAAAGGCATGCCAGACATTCCTCCTATGCAAAGAAAAGAGGCTCACAAGCAAATTTCTCTGTTGCTCCAGATAGGGGCCATTCAGCGGTTCCTGTGCCAGAAAGGGGCCTAGGATTTTATTCTCGCCTGTTCCTAGTACCAAAAAAGGGGAACACGTGGAGACCAATTTTAGATTTGTTTATCCTCAACACTTATTTGGACATTCCCAAGTTCAAAATGTTGACGTTACAACAGCTTTTACCTCTGCTGGGCAAGGATCACTGGATGGTAACTTTAGATCTCAAGGAGGCTTACCTTCATGTGCCTATCAGACTCAGTTGCAGGAAGTATCTGCGTTTCCGAGCTGGAAATTCACAGTATCAGTTCTCTGCATTGCCCTATGGCTTATCTACTGCGCAGAGTATTCACAAAGTTTTGGCTCCAGTTGTAGCTTTTTTCAGGCTAAAAGGAATACAAATCTATCCTTACTTGGACGACTGTCTGATTCTGGCTCAAGAAAAGGACGAGGTTCTTCAGCATCTGGAATATGTGATAGCAGTGCTAAGATGCCTGGGGTATTCTGTGAACGAAATAAAGTCCAGTCTAGTACCCACTCAAGACATGTGCTTTCTGGGTGTGAGACTGAATACAGCAGCTCAGATGGCCTTTTTAACCCCGGACAAACAAAAGAGTCTATCCCTTTACTTCCATCAACTATCTCATCAGTCCGTGCTGACTGCAAGGACAGTCCTTCAAGCATTAGGGTTCATGGCATCTTGTATTCTGGTGCTTCCCAATGCCAAACTGCATATGAGGAAGCTACAATGGTATCTCAAAAATGTATGGACACAGCACTGCCAGGATCTGGACACTGTCATTCAAATAATACCTTGCATTCAAAAGGAATTTTGTGGTGGGCTCAGGAATGTCACCTAAACAAGGGACTCTCTGTGACCCGGCCAGAGGCGAGTCAGATTCTGACGACAGATGCCTCAGACATAGCTTGGGGAGCTCATCTGAATGGAAAGTGGATACAAGACAAGTGGCCTGCCAGACTACAGCATCTACATATCAACATGAAGGAGATGTTAGCAGTCCAGTTTGCATTGATGGCTTTCAAGGAGTTACTTCTTCCAGGGCAGGTGTTGATTCTAACAGACAACACAACTGTCATGTGGTACATCAACAAGCAAGGGGGAACACATTCTTATCCTCTATGCAGGCAAGCAATGATTTTGTGGGAGACTGCGCTCAGCTTGCAGCTTACTCTTCAGGCAAGGTTTCTGCCAGGAGCACAGAACTCCTTAGCAGATGTGTTAAGCAGGCAAATCATGGATCCCCACAGTGGAAACTGGATCTTCATGTATTTCAAAAATTGACAGTGTCATGGGGAACTCCAGACATAGATCTGTTCGCTTCTCCACTAAACCACCAGCTGCCAAAGTTTTGCACGAAAAGGTTTCATCACACAGCTTGGAAAGTGGATGCCGTTCAGTTGGGAAAATCTTCATGTGTATGCCTTTCCACCTCTGCCTCTCCTCCCAAAGGTACTCCTAAAGGTCAGACAAGACAAGCCAAGGATGATTTTGATAGCTCCAGATTGGCCTCGGCAACACTGGTACCCATTACTGAGGAATCTGGTAAGAAAGCCTCCATGGCCTTTACCTTTAATTCCACACCTTTTGTCTCAGAGGGACAGTCATCTACTCAATGTCAAGCTTCACTCTCTTCATCTAACAGCCTGGCATATTCTGTTTTGAACCACAGCAGGTCTCAACTTCCTCAACAAGTTTTGAATGTGATTATGGAAGCCAGGAGACCTAGTACACGTAAGGTGTATGCAGAAAAATGGAAGAGATTTTTATTTTGGAGTGCAGCAAAGGATTTGGATGTTTCTGAGCCTAATTTGAGTGTGGCTCTTCAATATCTTACTGAGCTATTGGACAAGGGCTTGTCTTTCTCTTCCATTAAGATTCATGCTGCAGCAATTTCAGCTCACTATGATTGTGACCCACCATTGTTTTCTCATCCTTTGTTCAAGCAATTTCTTAGAGGGGCAAAGAATATAAGACCCCCACGTAGAGCTCCTACTCCTGCTTGGGACCTCAATTTTGTGTTGGAGAAACTTACTCTACAACCTTTTGAGCCTGCGGCTACTGCTGAGTTGAAATACTTGTCATGGAAGACTGCTTTTTTGTTGGCCATTACTTCTGCAAGAAGGGTTTCTGAATTGCAGGCCCTTATGGCGGTTGAGCCTTTTTTGATTTTTCATAAGGATAGGGTATCATTACGTACTAATCCTTCATTTATGCCTAAGGTGGTTTCTAGTGTGGCTTTAAACCAAACTATTCATTTGCCTACTTTTATGCAGATCCCCAAAATAGGGGGGAAAAGATTTTGCACACCTTAGATGTACACAGACAGTTGCGTTATTATTTAAGCAGGACTAGGGATTTTAGGCAGTCTCAGCAGTTGTTTGTTTCTTTTGCTTTGAGTTCCCAGGGCAAGCCTGTGTCAAAACAAACTATATCTAAGTGGATTGGGTTTTGCATTGCATTCTGTTACTCCCATCATGGCAAGGAGATTCCAGCTGGGATTAGGCCTCATTCCACTAGGGCTACTGCCACTTCAACAGCATTTCTAAGGGGTGGCAACTAAGGATATTTTGGAGGCAGCTACTTGGAGTTCAGTGCATACTTTCTCCAAGCATTACCACCTTCCTCTCTATTCTAAGTCCAGGGCTGGTTTTGCCACTGCGGTGTTGCAGGGCATTTTGGCAGCTCCTGCTTCATTATAGTTTAGCCATCCTCCCTTACCTCTGCTTTGGGATTCTACCCAAGTGTTAGGACTGCAGCAATGTGAGATGAAGAACATAGTACAGTTTTGTACCTACCATAAATGTAGATGTTCAAGATCCACATTGCTGCAGTCCAATTTTCCCTCCCTCCTTCCCCTCTGTGTTTAGGGGTGGTTGTGGGGTGAGGTTCTATTTTTTGTAAATTTGTATATATTGTACATATATTAGGTACAGGAGTGTTTTGGTGTTTTTTGGTTTTGGCCTTATCTTTTTAGGGTCTTCTGACATCTGGGGCAAGAAAAGACTGAGGATATGACGTCGGTCATGCGCATTTGTACCCTGACGTCCTGATGTCAGACAAATGCGCCTTGACCGACGTCAGCCTTATACTTTGGTATTCGGGCCGACTGGGACAGCGGACTACCCAAGTGTTAGGACTGCAGCAATGTGGATCTTCGAACATCTACATTTATGGTAGGTACAAAACTGTACTTTCCTCCAAAGGATAAAATGAAGATCCCACAACCTGTAGTGATTAAATGTGAAAACTGTCCGATAAAAGGAATCAGTACTGACAAAATTATGGAGAAGTTGAAAGACTTTGTGTATAACAGCAGAAATTTCATGGATAAAGATTATTCTCCATAAACAAGAGCCAGGAGGAGTATATTCATCCCAGCTGTCAGGCACTGCAGAATGGTAATAGTGTGATTCGTACTGCTTTATCCAACAATTGTGAAGATCATTTTCCCTTGTGAAATACAATTTTTTAGACTTGGAACAAATTTCTTCAGCAATAGTTACCTGCAAGAGTGGCACCAGAGCAATCCACAAGGATCTGTGAATGAGTCAGAAAGCAATAAAGGGCAGAAATCTTCACGAGAAGGCTTGTAAAAATGACCATTTCCCTTGAAAACCATTTCCTATGTTTAGAAGGAGAATGGAGGAAAAGTTCAGAGAAAATAATGGACTCCTTAGCCAATGATAAAATTCCTGCATTATAACAGAGTGACTTGCAGGAGAGACAGTAGTGTGTAGACTTACTAATATGTTCTTTAAATACTAGTAACCTCAAAAAAACACTGGGCCTAGCAGAAAATGACATAAATCCACACTTTCTCTAGAATAATCCGATATAACTTCCAGTTGGATTTGATTAAAAAGCAGTCACATGGCCATTCAGTTTTAAACATTTTTTAAAGCAATAAGATATTTTATATACCTTATCAATATGCTGCATATTAAAAGTAGATTCACAGTAATCACATTCTATTCATTATAAACAACTGTCTACATTTTGTAAGCTTGAGTTGTCTTCCAAAGCACTTTGGAGAGTTACATTCCTTAGTTTGCAACAAAGATTTTTGGGATTCAAGATAAATTAGAGTAATGCCCATATATCTGGAGCTTTTATAGGGTGAATTGTTTGGTAGTATGGTTGACAAGACTCATCAGTCAGGTACCCAGAAAGACATGGAAAGAGATGTGGGAAAATCTTGAGATCAGTAAAGAAAGGAAAATAACTATTTAGATAATTAAATGCAAGCATTGAAAATGTTTGTAGTTCCTCACATTCGTAGTGTGGGGCAAGTTTTTCTATACGACCAGGAGGGTGGTGACTGGAAGTCTTGGAAACGGGACAGCAAGAGTCCTAGAATTAGATGGCATAAGATGATTCCTTTCATTAGTCAGGCTGGGTAGTCCATTCTTTAAGAGGCTATTATAAGGCAGTGCAGTTGAAGTTAGAATTAGTGCAGTATGTGACTTATGATCCAAGCTGGTAACAAATGACCCTCATTTGCAGGCAGAATGTCAGGAAACAGAACAACAGAACATTTAGTTGCAAGTTCTGGGAGTGAGAAATGAGAAGGTTGGATTAAACTATTCAGAGGCTAACCAAAAAACAGTAGGAAATTGAGGGTGTGAAACTTGAGTTAATTAGCCCGTGTTGGACTAGGGAAGAAGGGGCAGACAGGTAATTACATCTTACAAAGGTAGTATCTTAAAGTTAAGGATCCAGTATACTGGGAACAAATGAGGTTAGGAGATGGGTACCAGGATGGTCCTTCATCAAAGAGAAATTTCACTTTAGAGAAAATATTTGACTTTTTTAGCTTTTGTATTGATAGTGAATATGTGCAGGAGGAAGATTGGCTGAACAGAGAGACATCTCGGAGGTTATTAAACTGTTGATGGAAGCAAGGACCGAGAGTGCAAATAATAGGTTAATAGACTATGTAAAATAGATGAAAACAGTCCTAAAAACAGAACACAGGAGCTGAGTTAAGAGTTGGGGATTAAAGTTGAGCAGCAATTTCTGCATGTCAGGATGTATGCTTAACAAGAAAATTAAAACCAAATCCGTATAATTCTTTATATTTGGCTGGAAGTGCTTGCTTAAGTATTACTGCATTCCAGGGAGGTTGAACTGTTATAGTGAGTCAGAAGTACTGAAAACTCTGTGTAACAGAATTTTGATTGGGAGCATATTGTTTGGTCATGTTCAAAGTTAGAGCAGCTAAAAATGGAAGTGAGCAACTAGTAAGGACGATCTTCAGTAAACAGTGGCAACTTGAGTATATGATGCGAATTTTGTGTAGTGATGTCAAAACATGTTAAGACAATATTAGCAAGGTAACCATTGATGAGTAAACCGTTTCAGTTCACAGATCCCATTCTAACCATTATTCATCTGCTTTAAAAAGTGCATTTAACTTCATTTTTCGTAAATACAAATTAGTTTACTACCAAAATCTCCTGAGAACACATTTTGGCCAACTTTGACAATGGAATATTTACTCGAGTGCAGCTGACGTTTACGTGGTGTGCACTTTGTTCACAGACGTCAACATGTAATGGGTAAAAAAATTTATTTTGTATTTGAATGTACTATTCAGACTTGTACTTGCCAAGTAATTATGATCAAATGGAGACTAAAGCAGCTAAAACAAAGTTCTCTGCAGTGCAGTCTCCAGAAAAAGAAACCACAAACAAAAGGTGTAAAATGAGAATTAGGGACGATAAGAAAATCCTCATCTAATTCCAAGTTAGAATATAATTTTGCCCTAGAAGGAATCAAGACTGCTTTATAGCCACTGCATACTGTGATTAGCAACATCTGTATGCAGCTCTCCAAGGTCACCATGACATTAAACAAGATTTCCTCGAGCCTGGAAACATCCAAATCATGGATCTTGGACTGTGAAGACAAAATCTCAAAACTCGGAACAAGACATTTAAAAAAAAAAAAAAAAAAAAACTTTTGTGCTTTTATTTTTAAGTGACAAAGTGGTAGTCCTAGAATAAGAGTAATAAAAACAATGTTTTTAGACGATTTTCTGAAAAATATGGTTAGTCAGTATTAACATTTTTATCCCTTACAGAAGATTGCCCCTCTTCACATAAATTGAGAGAGCTTATTGCAGCATTGGGGAAAAATAAAAATTATGGCATACCCAGGAAAAGTATATGTAAAGCTTCTAAACTATCAAGATTTGGTGACTGTGCTGAAGTTTGCAAAAGTGGGCAAGAACTATAACTGGAACATATGTAAATTAAATGTTTCTCAACATCATTGTAAGTCTGTTAAAAATGAGACACAAGCTTGCTCCTTTTGTACCTATCTGATCCACAGCATAAAAGTTTCAGATATTGTACCCAGGCAAACTAGCTTTTACATTTAAAGGCACTAAATTCACAACTTCATCACTTGAAGATGCAAAAGTACCATTTTCCAAACTGCTTACTTTTGTCATAACCTGATGGACTCATCATCTTTGTTTCTCAACAGTCTATCTAAAATTACATTGTGTAGCTTTGAGTTTTTAATATAGTAATGTATTCTTTCTAAATTATCATATGGGCATTTCAGTGATTCATATATTGTAATCTAGCAGCTCTCGCAGTTGTAATAAGTTGGAATTACATTCTGCATCAATCATTTGGTGCTGTATCTATGAGAGGGAAGCCTCATTTTCTGCATTGAAATGGATTTCTGTTTTATTCATGGATCTTTTCTGCTATGGTTGCTTGTTTCTTGACTGTAATTTCTTTTTATTTACTACTACTACTTGAGGTCATGTATCAATGCCGGGTATAATTCACTCAGAATAATTAATCCCTTTCAGGCAACATCAGTTGTTGACACTAAAAATAGCAAAGTCTTTGCAAAACCGTGGGAGGGTAACCTTGTTCATTATATATGTCACAGCTTGAGTCTTTTTTCCTAGACCCTGTCATTCTGTTTTCAGTGGAACAGGGGATTATACATTCGTAATCTCTGTCAGGATCACTGTGTTCTTGAAAAATGTGCTTGTCACCGTTAGTAGTAAAATGGTGTTAAATACAATGAATGTTCCTAGACTTGGTTACATATGAATTTATTTAGAAATCAAATTCATTTTAGTTTACTGCATATTATAGGTTCATAGGCAATTAGTAGGCTAGCTGTTCTTGCAGGCCATTTAAGCCTAGCCAGTTTCCCTTTTTGTGCTTGAAATGGCCTATCCCATTTGCTACAAATTGGCTTTATCCACCCCATGGTTGATAATTGTATATTAGCCCTAATGAGAGTAACTGGGTTCATACCGTAGATAATTTGAGGGGATCCATGTATAGGATAAAGCATTTAAGGAGCTGCCTTTGATCAATAGTAGTATAGGGGGCAGTCTTGGGGTAAATTTTCTGTTTTCCATCCATAGATCTAAGTTGCACTTAATTATGAACTGGGATGAACTTTGTTTTATGTGGATGGGGTGTCTGTTCGACAACAGCAGTATCCTCTCTGAGATGTGCCTGCCCTTCCAAACCACTGTGTTGATGTTGCAGAAGAGGTTTAAGATCCCTAGACTGAGTATTTCTGATGCCATTTGACTTTCTGATATGCAGTAAATCCATCAGTAATGGATCAGAGGATGCCTTGTATGCCAGACCCACATCACCTCTTAGTGGCCTGTAGGATGTTATTCATGTTTCACTGTTGCAGTCATCACATTTGGGTTATCTGCTTGCAGTAGCCCTCAGTCGGCCTGATTAACAAGGTCTTGGGTCCTGCGTCGGTTGTTGTCTCTTCCGTGACGTCAGGTAGTCAGGGGTATAAAACATGCAGCCGATGCCATTACATCAGTCATTCTTGCTGTGCGGTGCCTGAAGCAGAAGCAGTTCGCAAGTGCCGGTCGGCCGACTCCTGAAATTTTCCTTTTCAAGTTTCAGAACCAAAGTTTTCAACTAAAAGCTAAGCACCCCAATGGGGAAACTTTTTCTTGCTCTAAACCAATGTCAGTAAAAGTAAATAATTGCATTTCTTGTGGAAAGCAAATACCTCATAAAGATTTTCATTCTTACTGTATTCCTTGCTTAAGCCCTGACCACGAAGTACCTCGCTGTCGTTTTTGTGCCTTATTTAAACAGCGAACTATCCGTTGGTATATTTTCGCTTATAAATATTTTGGTGCTCGGCTCAGTTATCCAGATATGTCTTTGGTAAGCCAGCCGACTACTGACATTACGAAAAAATGCAAAGATAAGGACAGAGACAGGCTGCCTAGGTCCAAAGCTGCTGATGACACTTCTCCTAAGCCAGTCATCAGTTCGCCGGTACTCCATGAGGCGTTTTGCAGCCCCTGATACCCACTACTTCAGATTCGCAGGCCTCTACTGAGACCCATTCGGTGTCCAGCATGCCGATGCTTCAACTGTGGAACCTGTGGATGTCTCTACCTTGAATAGGTCCGGAGCTGCTGTGCAGGCACCGGCTTCTGAGGGTGTATTGAGGCCTACTGACTTGCATATTAAACCGACACAGTCTTCTTCAAGGCCTAAAACTCGAACCATGCCTAGAAAACAGACGCCCAGACCGCATGGTCAGGCCTCTATGCCTAAAAACAAATAAGAATGGCTGAAGACCTTATTACTTTAATCAGGGGAAGCCAACCTCCCCCCTCTAAGAGAATTAGGACTGAGTTTGCTTATGATACTTCTGACCAGAATTCTGAAATTTCGGTTTCCTCTGATGACCAGGATTTACCCTTATCTACCTATGAGGATTAAAAACCAGGAAATAAAATCCACGACCAGTCAGCACAGGAACACAGAGTAGTTTAATTGAAGCGCTTTTCGGCTCACAGTAAAACAGCCTTCTTCAGAATAAAACACACAAATACATGTCTTTCCTTTTATACAACAAAATGCGCCAAAATAAAGCAATCATTTAATTAATTAATTACTTACCTAATCATACTCAAAAAACATGATTTTTAAAATATAAGGGTATATTACTAAGCATATGTTACTAAGAATATGATACTAAAAAAGATGCACCGTGACATTGAAACAGTGACTTCTATGGAAATAACAGCAATGAGGATTCTGATGCTGAGGACTCTATTCCCTCTGCCCCCACCCGAGGATTTCTCTTTTGGTGAAACCTTGCATACTCTTAGGGAGCATTTTCGTTGGGAAAGTCAGGATTTCTCTGACTCTAAAAAGAGGCTTAGGAATTTCTTACTCCTGCCCCAGCACAGGCCTTTAGCTATCCCTCCTGTACTAGACATTGTTGATGATGCCTTTTCGGAATCTAGCTTGGCCTCTGACTCTTTACCTCCTGCTCCCAGAAAACCTGATAGATATTACAGGGTTCCTGACCTCTCAAGTTCCTTTTCAAAAATCCTACTGCGGATCCTGAGACCATTTCACAGGGACCCAAGGGCATTAAAGCTACTTCTGCCAAAAATCCTACCCCTTCTGATAGAGACTCCGGGGCGCTGGATAGATGGGGTAAGAAGGTATACACTTCTGCAACTTTGGCCATTAGGGCCTTAAACTGCCAGTTTCATATGTTAAAGTATCAGCAATGTATTGGATTGCTTAAACAGAAAAAGATGTTGATTCCTGATTGTGCTGAAAATAAGGATTTTCTGGATTTAATGCATTCTGCTGAACAGGTTGGAAAACATACTTTGCAATGTGATTTTGATTCAGTAGAGGCATCTTGCAGGGCTGCTGTCACTGGATCTGTACTTAGAAGGCATGCTTGGCTTATGGAGCAGTCCTTGCCAGATCATGTTAAAAGCTAAATTACTGGATGCTCCCTTAAGTCAGGGCCACCTGTTTGGCAACAAGGCAGAAGTAGTTCTTAAAAAGATGGAGGAAAAAGCTAAATCTATGCAAACTGTTAAAGATTTCTTACAAGTACAACCTCCAAGATTTAGTAGGCATTGGCCCTCTAAGAACTGGTCCTTTCCTGCCTCTTCGAGGCCTTTTCAGTTCAAACCCAGATCCAGCAGAACACCCAGGCTTCGGTCCCGGGGTACTCACAGGACTAAGCAGTGGGGGGCCATTTCCAAATCTGGGAGTAGTAAAACTCCCCCCCTATGGTAAACTGTCTCAATGACTTAACTTTAAAGCTTCCAAGCACTTCTCATCTGACTGCCCCTTTAGGGAGGGAAGGATTGCTCTACATGCAAAAAACTGGGAAGTCATTACCCAGGACAAATGGGTTTTAAGTATAGTTTCCCAAGGATACAGATTTCATTGCACACATTACCAACCCCAAACGGTTGGCCAGATCTACCTCCATATCAGTGGGCAGAGGCTCAAAAGCAAGTACTCTCTCTCAAGCATAAAGGCTATTCAAACTGTACCAGAAGAGGAAAAGGGACAAAGTTTCTACTCAAGACTTTTCCTGGTACCCAGACAAGACAAATCATGGCATCCTATCCTGGACCTGTCTACTTTAAACACCTTTTTGGTGGTTCCAAAATTCAAGATGTTAACTCTTCACCAGTTGCTTCCTATGCTAGGCAAAGATGTCTGGTTGGCAACACTCTATTTAAAGGAAGCATACCTGCACATCCCAATCAGGAAATCTTGCAGAAGATACCTATGCTTCAAAGCAGGCTACATGCACTATCAGTTCTCTGCACTGCCCTTTGGCTTATCTACTGCACCCAGGGTATTCACAGAGTGCCTAGCTCCAGTCATTGCATTTTGCAGGCAAAGAAGTATTCAAATATACCCATAGCTGGATGATTGTCTAATTCAGGCAGAAAGCCAGGACATTCTTTTGAATCATCTGGCTTTTGTACAAAGGGTGCTAACCTGCCTGGGGTACACAATAAACGAAAAGAAATTGCACCTGGTACCCTGTCAACAAATTATATTCCTGGGAGCAAGCTTGAATACAACACATACTTCCCAGATGGCTTTCCTCACGCCAGAGAAACAAATTCATTTGACAACCTATTTCAAACTAGTGGCCACAAAAACCCTGCTATCTGCAAGGCAAATAGTGCAATCGTTGGGGTTCATGGCCTCCTGCATTCTTCTAATTCCATATGCAAGACTGCATATGATGCAAGCTACAGTGGTATCTAAAAAGCCTATGTTGTCAACATTCTCAGGATCTAGAAGCAATGATTCTTATACCTTGCCTACGGTTAGAGTTTCTTTGGTGGGCAGAGGCCTGCCACCAAAACAAGGGACTGCCATTCACTCTACCCCCTGCCACCCAAACCCTATCAACAGACGCATCAGACTATGCATGGGGGGGCTCACCTGGCAGGGAAGTGCATTCAGGGCAAATGGAACCCAAGTCAAATGCACCTGCATATCAATCAAAAAGAAAGTTTAGCTGTACAGAATGGTCTGACAGCCTTCAAGGACTACATTCTTCCAGAACAATTAATGGTAAAGATGGATAACACCACTGTTATGTGGTGCATAAACAAACAGGGGGGGTACCCATTCTTGGCTCCTCTGCAGACTAAACCATCCAAAAAGAGAGACCAGCACTCAATGGCAGCAGGATAAAATTACATTTATTAAGGTTGTCAAAACAACCTGCTATTAATGCACAAACCGGTTTCGGCTGTTAAAGCCTTTTTCAATGTGACTTAACAAAAAGATTAAATTTCAAAAAACCATAATGCATCCTGGTTCTTGTTTTATACCCACACCTTAAAGTGGTATTATCCATTTTCATTTCTCTATCCATAGTGCTTATACATTGTGTTATACTGTTGAAATATGAATGAAAATCATTTCATGAACATAATTAAACATATAAATCTGCCACATTAACATGCTTATTATTACTTACTAACTTGTAAATGTATTATAATTATATTATCAAGCTTGTGTTATTGGCATATGTTTATTATCCATTTTTTATATATATAAGATTTTTTTATATATGAGGCCCACATTCATTACACAAGTATTGTGAAAATATTATAACCACTCAGAATGTAATTCTTGTGAAACTTATTTCAACACTGACCCCAAAAGAATATTATTTATGTGATAAGGGGCAAGTACCCAATAATATGCATGTAATTATTTTCAAAAAGCACATTATTGTGTGTCTTAATTATTAAATAGTGAGGGTTATAATGTGACTCCTGGGTAAATTGTGGACCAAAATCATATGAAATTTCTGTTACCTGTGGAAAAATATACACATAAATATATCACTATATATATGTATATGTATATCTCTTTCCTTGTCCCATTATTGGTATTAAGTATAGACCTGTTATTATTATATGGTCTGTGTGTATCAAAAGTTATGAAATTCGACTGCCTGATGATATTATAATCTTAGCATTCCTTTTGGGCACCTAAAAACTATCACTCATGTACTTGATATTCGTTTAGTCCTGGTTTGAAAAAAGCCCCAAGGGTGGTAATCCACCTTTGTTCCATGTTGTTAAGTTTGGTGTGCCATCCCATCTTGAAATTTCTGTGTGATTGTATTTTGTCTATTATAATAAACTTGAATGAAGCTCCTGTGTGTTGTTGAGTGTGTTTATATAAAGCGTTGGTTATTCTCCTATTTCTAATTGAACTAAGGTGTTCGCTTATTCTGATTCTAATAGGCCTGGAGGTCTGCCCTACATAGAAAGCTGAACAAGAACATTGTGCCAAATATATCACCCAATCTGAACTGCAGTTGCCAAAAGTTGTTATATTGAATATCTTAGGTGTGTCTTTACTAGTAAATTCCTTAGTTTTCCAAATGTATTGGCATAAACTGCAGTGTCCACAGGGGTAACAACCAACTAAAGCATCCCCAAACAATGTGGTTTGATGTTTAATTCCTGGTGTATATATTTTATAATGTGTTAAATTAGACTGAGTTGTGCGTCCTCTACGATAGGAAAAAGAGCAGGTATCAGGAAGAATATCCAAAAGAAATGGGTTTGACTGTAATAATTCCAATGTTTATTGACTATTTGTCTGAACCAAATTGTATTATTACCATACGTAGTGACTAATCTGATCGGTTGCCTATCCTGCTTGGAACCTTCTGTAGATCTATTATATTGAAGAAGATCTTCTCTACTTTTTGTTCCTATTTGTGCAACTGTTTTGTTTAGCTGATTAGGATTATATCCTCTGTCCACAAATCTAGTTGTTAATTCTGCTGTTTGTCTGGAATATTCTGTTGGAGTTGAACAAATCCTTTTCAGGCGCATGTATTGTGATTTGGGAATGTTACTGATGATGTGGCGGGGGTGGGAACTTGTTGCATGGAGAATCGTATTATACTGTGGAAACTTTCTGTGTATTGTTGCTAAGGTATGGTCCGGTAATCTCTTAACCGACACATCCAAAAATACAATTTCATTATATCCAATATCGACTGTGAATTCTATATCAAATGGATTGTTAAGATATTCCACAAATTTAAATAATACATCCTTGCTCCCACGCCACACTAACCAACAATCGTCCAAGTACCTTCGCCATATGTCCATATATTCCATGTAGATGTTCCGCTGAGAATCATATATGAAGTGGAATTCATAATATCCCATAAAAAGATCGGCATAAATCGGGGCAAAAGACGCCCCCATAGCTGTCCCCTTGATTTGCCAAAAGGGGTTACCTTCAAAATAGAAGATGTTTTTTTGTAATACAAACTCAGTTAGTTTGATAAGAAAGTTGTTAAATCCTGTTGAATATAATTTTGATTCTTTTAACCAATATGTCACAGCCAAAATGCCAGCTTTATGTGGGATACTAGTATATAAAGATGTTACATCTAATGTGCATAATAGCCAGTCTTCCTCCAGTTGAGAATCTTCAATAATGTTCAGGAATTGTGTTGTGTCCTGGATGCGTGATCTAATCATAGGCAATAATGGTTTGAGATACTCAGTCAAAAAAGCAGATAAAGGCTCAGTTAAAGACCCACGACCTGACACTATCGGTCTGCCTGATGGGTTATTAAGATCTGTATGTGTCTTAGGTATTAAGTAAAGGTATTGCGGCATTGGTTCTGAAACTTTAAGTTGGTTGGCCACTTGTAAAGTGATAATTTCTTCTTCTTCCACAGCTAAATCTATGAATGAATCTATTTCTGTTTTGAAATTTGGAGTTGGATCCACTACCATCTTGATGTAGAACTGAGTTTGAGATAACTGTTTCATAGCTTCTGCCTTATATTTTGTATAGTCCATCACCACAATGCCCCCACCTTTATCTGCATTTGTGATCACAATATTTTTGTTTTGTTGTAATTGCCTAAGAGCCTCACGTTCTTGTTGGTTAAGATTACTACGAGTACTATCCATATTTTTAGAAAAATGTAAATCTTTCAGAACACACTCCTTGAATATGGACACATGTTTGTCCATTGGTGGCATAAATGAGGATTTTCCAAACCTGAAACCAATAGATCTTTGAGAATTGGTTGTATCTGAAAAGAATAACTTTGAATTAAGTGTTCTACAAAAATTATTGATGTCATCCACCAATAAATGTTCAGACACAGGTGTAGTGGGTACAAAATTGAGTCCTTTATTTAACACTTTATATTGAGTTTCTGTAAGTGTCACTGATGAAATATTCAATACATTCTTTACTGTGTCGTTATTTTTTTCAAAAGTGTTTGTAAGTTGGTTGTCACCATTTCTGCACCCATGCTTATGCTTCCTGCCTGCTCTACGTTTATTGCCCCTAAAGGGGGGGACTGCTTTCTTTTGGCCACTGGGGACGCCTGGTTGGAGGAAGCATCACCTTCCGTAGTGGATGAAAAATCATCATCCGTAGTGAACTGATTTCTGCTTTCATGTTTTTTTAAAATGGGTCTTGGTCTTTTCCTACCCCTGGGTGGTCTGTATGTGCCTTCATTAAATCTCACATTCTTGGTAGTAACAAAGGGTATACCCTGTTCATAATCCCCTAAGTCACGATGGAATTTATGTAATTTTCTTTTCTTGAGGTCTGTTTCTATATTATTTAGTTCCTTTGCTAATTGGGATAACTGGTCCTGATAATAGCTCATATCAGAAAAAGTCTCAGCTTCTAAACAAGTGGTCTGTAATTCTTGAATAAGGGTCTGGATATTTCTATCATAATATTTGGTAAGACATTCCACAAATAACATCGATGCCTGATGTTGGGCTATAGCCCATTCCTGCCTTAATTCTTTATCAATGTTTGAAACTAAAGGTTGTAACTTAATACGGAGTCCTCTTGGTGTTATATCTTTAATTTTGTATGCTTTAAATGACTTCTGATGCCATATATTCGTTCTGAGGGCTTTCATTTGTCGTTGTAACTTAGAAAAAACATGTGTGCATTTATCTTTAGAAATAACACTACTGTCAGTCATTGGAGCTTGACCTGTGTTAAGCCCGAAAACCTCTAAATTGTCCTTATCAGCAGACAGGCCTTTTAGGATATCATTTAGATCCATGTTCATAGTCAGCTTTAGTTATCGTCCCTAATTAAAAGAACAATATATGTGTTGATATGCCTTATTATATGCTAAAATCTGATAGTTATTTTTGTATTTTGTTAATATGTATGTTTATTGTTATTAAATCCGACCAGAATATATTATGAATTTTGTATTTATTTTTCTTTTTATTTAGTCCAATATTCACAATATGTATGGAAATTTAGCTCAAAACCATCCACAATATGGAAAAAATTGTTTATATCAAATTTCCTTACTATAGGTGGAATTTGGCCCTATAGGGCTGAATAAATTACTCTATCTGAGCATCCACCGTAAGGATATATTTCAACAATTATTTTATTGTAGATCCTGATGCCCTTACAATCAGTGGAACTAAAACGATTTATAATCTCAAAGATAACTTATTGTATTTGCCACCGTAAGGGTATTTCTATACATTTGTTTGATGTAAAGAGCTCCATCAACTAGTACCCTTTTGTGTCAGGGTTTGCTTGTTTTTAAATAAATTCACGCAATTTTATATTTCTGGTCAGGTTAACAACAGTTTTAGACTATATATTTTTTGGTCTAAATGTTAATTATAAACCATAAAAATTATGTGAACCTTGTTGCCGTCATATGCCTATATAGTGTTCAATATACTGGTTCAATATACTTATAAATTTAGTAAACTATAAGCCGACATTAATGTAAGGTCCTCAGAACTATATATATTGCATTACTTATAATATACAAAATGGACTCCTACTAATTCCGTTTCAAACATGCCATCCAAAAAAATCCTCTGCAGACTAGCCATGGCACTGTGGAACATAGCCTTGAGATAGCAAGTGCATCTAGAAGCTCAGTTCCTGCCAGGAAAACTAAACACACTGGCAGACGGACTAAGCAGAAACCTCATGGACCCACACGAGTGGAAACTGGAACCAAAGACTTTAAACATGTTGACAAGCAAATGGGGGAGGCCAAATATAGACCTGTTTGCCACCCCCCCAGAACTACCAATTAGACAAATTTTGCGCAAGGGCTCCCCACAAATGAGCTGGGAAAGTGGATGCTCTGTCCTTCAGCTGGAAAAACCTATCAGTTTATGCCTTTCGTCCTCTGCCTCTCCTCTCCAAAGTACTACTGAAGATCAAACAGGACAAACCAAGGACGATATTGATTGCACCAGACTGGCCACGCCAACACTGGTACCACCTCTTGCGCAGTGTGTCACTGTTGGCCCCATGGCTCCTGCCTCAGACCCCTACCCTGTTGTCTCAGCAGAAGAACCAGATTCTGCACCTTCAGCTTCAAACCCTGAACCTAGCAGCCTGGCTAATTACCTAATATCTCCTTTACTATCCCTCGGTAAACCAGTGATGGATATCATTTTAGAGGCAAGGAGGCCTAGTACTAGAAAATCTTATGCTGAAAAATGGAAACGATTCTGTGCTTGGATCCAATCTTAAGGGATGAGCACAGCAGCGCCCAACTTAACTCAGATTGTACAATACTTAACTGAGATGCTTCACAAGGGTCTTTCTTTTTCCTCTGTCAAAATTTATGCCTCAGCCATTTCAGCTTATTATAACACAGGACCTCCCCTCTTCTCTCATCCACTGCTGAAGCAGTTCCTCATAAGGACCAAAAATGTAAGACCACCCAGGAAAGCTCCAACTCCAACCTGGGATCTTCACTTTGTATTGGATAAACTCGCTGTTCCTCCTTTCGAGCCAGCTGCTAGTGCAGATTTAAAATTATTTTCTTGGAAAACAGCCTTGCTTTTAGCAATCACTTCAGCAAGAAGGGTATCTGAATTACAGGCCCTTATGGCAGTGGAGCCTTTCATCATCTTTCATGTGGACAGGGTGTCCCTCAGAACCAATCCCTCCTTCATGCCCAAGGTTGTATCCAGTGTGGCTCTTAATCAGTCTTATTCATTTGCCAACGTTCTTTCCTAATCCACAGAACAAAGGGGAATGGATACTGCCAGGGCCGGCCTTAGCTGAAATGGCGCCCTAGGCGAAGTAGTACTCCGGCACCCGTTAAGCCCCACCCACACCATACTCATGAAATACCCCTTAAGCCCCACCCACACCATACTCATAAAATACCCCTACAAGCCACACCCACATGTAGGTCACTCCCCAAGAAAGCCATTCAAGTCATTTCCTTCAATTACTTAAATGCATAGGAAGAAAAGATACCTTGTAATATAGTTAAACTGCAAGTGAAGGAAGGTGGAATTTTTTTTAATAAACCTGCTTTGTGTTGCTCCTTCACACATTTTACTGTAAAAGTCATGCCCTCAGAAAATAGAAGTCCATGTGCCTTCTTTCTAAGGAATGCTTAAGTTAATTTAAATTTACTTTGGGTAGGCGAGCGAGCCTTTCAGCTCAGTGAAAGTAGAATAGCAACCTCTCTTCCTCCCTCTGTACAGTAGCTTAAACTAGAACAGCACAAACACAGAGCCATTTGCTAAACGATACAGTTTCGCAATGAAAACAGACTTAGCATGACCAGTAAACTTCTCTGCCATTGAAATGGCATGAAACCCCACATTCATAGAAAATGTATCTGGCCAGTGGAGGATTAGGTTTACCTTTGGGCCGTTTTGCAGTTAGACTCCTTGCATACATTTTAGGGTAATGCATACATGAATTAATTCTTTTATTCACCTTCCTGATTGTACTAAGTTATATTCTTTGTATAATACAGTACCACTTGTTAGAATGTGTTTTAAATCTGTAGTTTTAAGCATTATTTTAATAAGCAATGAAACAAAGTATAAACCAATGACAAAACTACCCATTTCAGAAAATTTCAACCATAAAAGGAAACCCAGATTTCTGTCATTACAATCAACCAATATCACTCGATACACAATCTCTACAGAAGTAAAATCATCGTAATAATTCCACATTAAAAGAAATCTGTAACTAATGAAGAGGATGTTACTGGCAAACAACTTTACACCTCAATGTTTCATCTACAAATTCAGTGCCTGTTGCCCTTGAATTAATCATCTATATTACATAAAAAAATTGGTAAACTGGTAATATTGAAATAGAAATGACTGAAACCAACAAATTCATAGTTACTAAGCATCTCATACAAAAGAAGTGTAGAACCCCTATTCCTCCTGATAATACACCAAATAATCTGTAATCATATGGGTACTGCGATATCAGCACTTCATCTATATGGCATGGAAGTAGAATCCACAGCCTTCTGCACCGAAAACCTTCATTCAAATAAAATGTATCTGGAAAGTGGAGAATTAAGTTTACCTTTGGGCTATTTTCAAACTACAGGCTCCTTGAACACACTTTTATGGCCATGCATTCCCGTATGTGTTCTTTGATTCACCTTCCTGATTGTAATAAATTATATTCCTTGTACAATACAGCACCAGTTGTTAGTATGTTTTAAATTTGTAAATTTGAACATTTTTCCAGCAAGCAATAAAACAAAATGCATCACCCAATAATGACAAAACTGCTCATTTCAGAACATTTTAACCATAAAAGGCCACTCAAACTTCTGTCATTACAATCCACCAGTATTGATCAATAAGCACAATCTCTGCAAAAGTAAAATTCATCCGAATACTTCTACATTAAATAGATTTGTACAGCAACAAAGGGTTTCTTTTTCAAAGGAACGAATGGCTACTTTAAATTCCATACACAAACCCCTATTCTCACACAGTAACACACACACACACACACACACACGCACATTATATCTTATACAAACAGAACAGCAAATTTAAATTCCATACACATTAGACCCATTATAGAGTACAACGCCCCTTTTGGAATGTACCTCTCAAGACATCTGCAGCAGCTGGGAAGGCCACAGAAGTACCTCACAAAGAGGATTACTGGCCTCAAACAAATGCCTACAATGACAGTCTCAAAAAAATTCCAGCTTTACTCCGTAGCATAACGCATACTCCTAGGTGTACTCTGCCTTACATATAAAGCTATGTCATACCCAGAGCTATTGGACATGCTACACCTAAAGAAATCCCAGTCCCACTGAGCTACATGCTCTAGGGACCTAAACCTTGTCACCACAATAAACAGGACTTGCTGGAGGGATATAGTACCATCCCAGAGACTTCCCATACTCTAGAACAGGCTACCCATCTATGTCAAGCAAAGTTCTTCATTCGCACTCTTCAAGAAAAATCTTGATGAGTGGATGGGAAATAGGAAATACACCCTGGGGATCACTTCTGTCTCTCTGCTCAACAGTGGCACAGGAAAATAACTTTCTTGGATGGCGTAAGCCAGGGAACCTTGTTGGCTAGGCTTACGTAGGCCCTTGGGCCGATAGCCTAGTACCTACCTATGAACATACATACATACCCACACACGTTCACTCTCATAAAGAAATAAACAGTTTAAATTACACACACACACACACACACACACACACACACACACACACACACACACACACACACACACACACACACACACACACACACACACACACTTAGGTTCATAGGTTGGTACTAGGCTATCGGCCCTAGGGCCTGTACAAGCCTAGCCATAGGAATTCCCTGGTGGAAGTTCCTAGGTGGGGTATAATAATTGCAACATCACAATAATAAATGTGTGGAATGTTGACTGCATCTTTAAGAGATTAAGGAAAATTGACTAGGAGACAATTGAGCTTTTAGATGACATTACTGATTGGCAAAATTCTCCCTACACTGCAATACTTTTCTCTGTCACATTTAAAAATACATAATGGCATCCGCCTTTCTTTTACAAGTAAATGCTAACTCAAACTATCCTAGTACTCCTTATGACAGCAGCAACAAAACACTTCACCCACCCTTTTGTTTTGCCACAGGAGAAAGAGAGACTTCTCGAAAATTATCAATTTAAACTACTACATTAGCCTGTCAGACCACAGACACAACCTCAATGAAACAATCCTCACATCGCCCATCTCCAGGAAGCTCTCTGCCGGAGCAGTATAACTCACTTTGAATACATGTAGTCACTTTCATCTTGCTGCAAGCAATTTCTCTTTACAACCACAGGCAATCACTGCTAAATACTATTCTGTAGACCTTTGTTAATAATAAAAGTGAATGTTCTTTATAATGGAAGACTCTTTCAGATTGTTAAATATCCACATTGACATGATTGCTAGGGTTACAATCTGATGTACTAACTTTGGAATTCCTATTTTTATTGATTTTCTCCACAGTATATGATGTAACTGAGCTACAACTTTTGGTGTCATGGCTAAAAGGGATTGAAGTTCTAGTCCACCTACCCAGTTAAGAATGTCTTACTGCATAAGTAAGTAATCATACTGGTGTAGATCCTTTCATTATCCCTGTCACTGCTACTACACTCATTGTCCCTTTTTATTTATCCTCTATTTTCTATCACTACTGTGAATACAGAGTGCAGTTGCATAACTAGTACTTGATTGTATGTAGCTGTGCACCCCCTTTTAAATAAATTAGAGAGAGAGACAGAGAGAGGAGGGGATATTCTGTTTCACTGCACCCCTGAGCTGAAGCTACACAAAAAAGTCTAATGGATCAGTCTTCTAGCCGGTTAAAAAAATTAATACGTATTAAATGGTACATTTCAGTCCCAGAAAAACAGCAAACTTCATTCATCAAAGGAAGGAAGTTACACCAGCTGTAAATACAAAAATTATCACTGCACAAAACAATGATTTTTTAACTCAACGCTAACATAATAACATGTTACAAGAAATCTCATCCAGATAGTGTGAGACTGTTTTCTAAGTCAATCCAGTAGTAAAAGTCTAACGCAAGCATGCCGATGCTGTGCCGAAGCTTAGCATACTAGACCCCCCATTACGTACCAGTATACAGTTTGCAGAAGGGAGTAAGACATATCCATGTGCACATCTCTTAAACTGCAGAATGCATTTAGATGACATTGGCGTCATGACGCACACAAGTTTCTCCTTAAAGGCGAAGACTCTCGCACTGCAAACTAAGGTTTTATTTTTAGCCGCCTGGCCAACCCTCGGCTGTAAGTGGGAGAGTGCTCGCTTCCCCTCCCCCACCCTCCGCCCTCTGGTTCCAGTGCCAAGAAGAGCACAAATTTTATATTAATTAAAATTAATAAATACATAAGGCGCCCTAGGCAGTTGCCTAGTTCACCTATGCCTAAGGCCGGCTGTGGATACTGCACTCCTTAGATGTGCACAGACACTTTGATTTTACTTGGACAGGACTAATCCTCAAAGGAAATCTGAACAACTGCTGGTGGCATTTGCTGCAGGGGCAGAGGGGAAGGCTATTTCAAAGCAAACCATTTCTAAATGGATAGGCCGTTGCATTCACTTCTGCTATAAGCACCATGGAAAACCTATCCCACAGGGCATCAGACCCCATTCATCCAGGGCTGCATCTACCTGTACAGCCTTTCTCAGAGGTGTCCCTACCAGGGACATCCTAGAAGCTGCTACCTGGAGTTCTGTACATACTTTCACCAAGCATTACCATTTGCCAAATTTCTCTAAATCCAGAGCTGGCTTTGCCACTGCAGTCTTGCTTGCAGGGCCTTATAGCTGGTCCTAATGCTATCTAAATTGCTCCTCCCTTCCTTAGCTTTGGGAATCTACCCAAATGTGAGGACTGCAACAGTGAAACATGAAGAACATAATACATTTGTGTATACGTATCATAAATATAGATGTTAGAGTGTATTCACTGTTGCATTCCTGGTTACCCTCCCCTGACTTTTTTTGGCTATACCGCTTAAAAGCTTTTTGTTGTATTTGCTTTTTCATTGGAGGTATATCCTTGTGTGTACACATATATATATATATATATATATATATATATATATATATATATATATATATATATAATAATTTATTGCTTCCCATTAGGGGGCACCTGACATCTGGGGCAAGAAAAACTGATGTAATGACGTTGGCTGCATGTTTTATACTCCTGACTACCTGACGTCACTGAAGAAGAGACAGCAACCGACGCTTGACCCAAGACTTTGTTAATCAGGTCGACTGAGGGCTACTGCAAGTAGATAACCCAAATGTGATGACCGCAACAGTGAATACATTCAAACATCTATATTTATGGTAAGTGTACACAACTGTGCTATACTGAGTATAGTGACTGGGCTTTGTGTCGGTCCATGTAGGACATACTGTTTAGTCCTTGTATCTTTTTAGTAAGATATTTCTGTTGGTGTTCCATTTGTTGCATGTGTCTGGGCAGATGTATGTCAAAGGGGCGGATATTATACTCCGTGATTGACCTAATGAGGGCTGAGTAGAGGGAGCATTGACGTTCCCAGATCTAGAAACAATCCTTTTGTTTATAAGCTGTGCAATGTAGTGGGACTTTCTTGCAATAGGCACATGTTGGTCAAAAGTTAAGTCACTGTCCACGTAAGTTCCAAAATCCCGAACAGTTGGGTCAGCTCTTTGGAGTGTGTTGTCATTGTGTTAGTTCTCTGGGTTAGAAGACTTCCCAAAAGGTACAATAATAAATTTTTTGACATTTAGTTTCAGTCCATGATTTTGGCATCAGTTATTTATTTGAGATGGACCTTTCCTGCAGGATAACCAAGTCATTAGAGAATTCAGTGACTGCACCTAGCTTGCAGTCATTTTCAGACTTAGCCAGAGCCCTTTGGTATTGGCTTTTACTTCAGAAAGGTAGACGCCAAACAGGAGAGGTCGAAGGACAGAACCTGGGGGAACTCCAACTAGTGACTGATCTCTCTGTTGAGATAACTTCCCTTATTTTGATTTTCTCTGTCCTATCTGTGAGCCAGTTGGCAGTCCAGCTGGTGACTTTAGGGGTTTATTTGCAATTTATTTAGCTTTTCTACTATGCCTGAGTTGGGAATTGTCACAGAAGCTTTGGCAAGGTGAAGGTATGTGCTGTGCACGGTTTTGCATTCATTTATTGCTTTGTTGACCTTTTCAAAGATCCACCAAGCTAAGTATGACCTGCCATTGATGAATCTAAACTGAGACTGGTCCAGCGTTTGGAGGTTCCCTATATCCTGATTGATTAAACCGATGATGTGTGACCAGCCTCATATGCAAAGCCATGGGAAGGCTTACAGGTCTGTAATTGCCTGGGTTTGTGGAAGGTCTTCCCTTATTGCAGTGGAATGATTGTAGCTGTTCTCAATTTGATTGTTACAGAACTTATTTGGAGGCTGGGATTGAATAGTGTTGGTAGGGTTGTGGCTAAAACTTGCTTCATACTATTTCAGATGCATCTGGAGATATTTTCAGAACCCACTGTACTACTATTGGCTTTTGATAGCAGTTCTAGGACTTTTTCTTGTGTGATAGCTGGAGGCCAGCCAGTTTCAGGTATGTCTTGAAGAGCAGATGGAGGGGGAAGAGAAGGATAAAGTTAGAGATGAACTTATTAGCCAGTAGGTTCACAGTATCTTAATTCTCTATGTAGGTAACATCATTCACAATTAGCTCAGCACATTGCTGAGTTGTGCTTTTGAGGTTACCAAAATAACTAAAAAAATATACGTTGAGATTGTCTTTTGCTTGCGTAGTTTTATCCTCAAACTTGGCTTTGGTGAATTTTATTAAGCTCCTGAGTTTGTTTGTTTCAGTAACAGTGGCCCTAACATTCTTGGAATTGCTCTTAGTTTTGGTTAAAATATTTTTTCTTTTTTTTTATAAAACTTGTTGATTTTATGGTTCTACCATGTAGGTTTGTTTCTGGCGTTTGCCCTGCACTTGTTCCTTCAGGGTACAACTGCATCTGTCCAGCTGTTAGTGTGGTGGTGTACATTTCTGCATTTTCAGTGGAGTTAACTGGGGTTGGTGGGGATTTGATGCTTTCCGATGTATCACTTAGAAGTGGTTTGTCTTAAAGAAATTTCTAAAGGTACCTTGTGTGGGAAGGGATCTGTTTTCAGTTTTATTTCAAAGGGGACTGCTTTATGGTCAGACTTGTGTGGTAATACACAAGAGATTGTCACATTTGCTTTCAAGTAAAATTTTAGAGGCCACAATTGATTTTACTACCCACCCCCATTATTTATCAGATCATTAAAAATATCTGTAACCCTGTGTTCCAAGACCTTATGGTTTAAAAAGAATTTGAATTATAACTGGTCCCTTAATTCTAAATTATTACAAGACTTTGAGAACATTTGCAAATCAAATACGTCCTGACTAGCAAAGGGCTGCACTAAAATCTTAAATTAGAAGCTTGTTAAATCATGAAAGCTTCTCATATTAAATCTCTAAAATATTAAAATGAAATCAAACAGACAACTGCCCTAATGATTAAAAAAACAATGTGAGCTTATAGTAAATGAACTACAAAAGAATTGCACATTTCTGTATTTCCTAGTTATCATGGTACGAGACAAAAATCTTCAGCAAAATGTTCCAAATTGACTCAAATTCTAGCAAAGCTGTCAGCACAACTTACAGAATTACATAAACCTCCCATATGGATATTGGAAATTAAATAAAGAACACACTATATTCTTCTAATTAGCATATCTTCCAATTTTTGAAAAAGTTATACTGAATTATACAGTAATAGTCAGTGACTAGGGCGATAGGTTCCTAGATTGAAGTTCTGAATCTACTGTCTCTGTTAGCCCAGTCATTAATTTTGTATGAAATATTAGAAGTAGCTCATAATATAAAAAACACCACAAGGGCAGGTGGGTTTGCTTTAAAATTTTATAACTATTTTTCAGTATAGCTTTTATATATTTTACTTGAAATATTTAAAGATATTATCCAAAATGTTTTTTCAGGTTTTTACTTGAACAGATCAAAAACTATATCACTGGTTAAAATCATGATCATCTCCTTGATCCTTTAAATTATCAATCCATTTCCCTAATTAATAATATCCTAGTCGCAATCACAGCTAACTGATTAAAAAGAGTGATTCCATCTGTTTCTGTTTGAGATTGTGTTGGTATGGTTTATTTTCACTTTAATAAATGTAAGATCACCTGTGTCACACATGATTTAATAAAGATGTTTCTTGTTTAAAAAATATTCATAAAAATCAAAGCAAGTTAATGATTACACCATAACATTAGAACCCATTCAAAACTTAGATTTGGTAGCAAACAAGAATATGTTTACACTCGTGTTGGATGCTTCTAATGCTTTTGATAGAAATTAGCACCTCATTTGTAATCAAAGTTGTGATTAGATTTGGATTGCCATAGTTTCTCTTGCATTTTATGCTCTTTTTTTGAAACCCCCGCAAGTCATGATCAGTAAAGGCCTTTCTAAGCCAATTAAAATAAACCATAAAATTAACAAGGTTGCCCACTTTCCTTACCTATTCAGCTTGTATATAAACCCTGTATTTTTACTACTCTTAAAATCTTATAACTTCCCCATATTGGTTAACATTAAGATTTCCATAATAGCATTTGCTGATATATAAATCTCTACTAGTCCTTAACAAATGATATTCCTAAAAATTACAAATTCTATCAGCTCTTTTTTAGTGTACTCAAAAGTACAAATTAAAACTGCAGAAAACTACGTTGCTTTTCCATTCAGCAAATATTACAATGTTATAGACATTACAGTTGAAATAGAATTAAAATTGGCTCTTCCCTAAAATGTCTGGTATTGACATACAGTCAAGATTTTAGCAGTAAACTAAATTAAATACTATAAAATGTTGGATGACCATTCAGTGTTTATCCAGCTGGACACAACTAAATTATTCAGTGTTATCGGACTCCATTATCATTGTATACTGCGGTGGTGGTGCTGCGGTAGCGCTGTCGCCTGGCAGTAAGACGTTGTTCTGTTCGATTCTCAGCTATAGCGTCTTCTGTCTGGAGACTTGCGTGAATGGGCATACCTTCATTGAAGGTTGTGCGTCAGAGCTGGCAACTCTGCACATAAAAATCTACTGCCAATCATTAGCTGACCGGAATTCCGCTGTGGCGTCCCCTAACCGAGAAAAGCCGAAAGACACAACAACAACATCAGACTCAATTATCATTAAATGAACATATTCCCAAGCTATTTTTCATATCCTCCTCATTTCAGAAACTATCAACTGTTTTTTTTTTTTTTAAACAATAATTTCATAAACTCAAAAGGCTCGATTCATGAATTCCTACACTGTGCATGATCTCTATTTAAGAACATCCTTGCCCCATCTTTTTCTGCTGTCTATTCACTCGGAAAGATTAGACTAAGTGTAGACGTAGTCCACACATTGTGGTAACCTTTATGAATCCACCTTGATATTTAAGGTTGTATGAAAATCACTAGAAAAACTTAAATTATGAGGAAGAAGGTGGGAGCATTTTCTATACTCTCAGAATGCTGTACATTTAGTGTAGGCATTAATGAATCCGACAAAGTTTATTTGGCACAGTAAATCAGTCATACTGAGCAATGGAAACTTACTGCTCCCAGAAGGCATTTTAAGGCACATATAATGTATTTAATAAGAAATAACTCATTTATGATCCTCTCTTTTAAGGAACAATGCCTTTCTTAAGTTTAATCAAAATTTTAAAATTCACAAAATCTGTATTAATATCTGCTGTCTAACTTCTGGTTAGTTTTATCAAACTGTCATTGTTTAGGAATTAATTTAAAATTCATGTATTATGTTTCAAGATGGGAAGAGTACTTGGATATATAATTTAGGTTGAAGTGTATCATTAGTGTTTAAGTGCTGGCTGTGTTTGCAGGTCTTCATATTTTTAGTTGGTGGTTTAACTGTTAAAATGTTTGTGTATTGTCATATGCCAGTTTTATGATTGTCATGTTGATAAAATTGAGACATAATGTTTTATCTTGCATTTCCCAAGTTTAGTCATTATTGTTCAAAATGCAATCAAATACGTCTGAAGAAAAAAAAAAAGATGTTAAACCATTAATTGGCCTGGTATTACTGGTGTCCAAAGCAATGAAAACTTGGGTGTAAAAAACAGATAAGATGCCACCGTTTAAATATGGGATCAACATAATGAACAGAATTAAGGACATGGAATTAAAGGAATGAATCTGCAAACCAAGAACAGTATGCATTAACTAATGGTATGGAAAGCAAGTCACAGAAATAACAAATAAAATCCAAGTGCAGGCAAAAGTACACAAAACGAATCTAATAAAACCACAAAAGGTGCACTGAAAGCGACCTAATAAAGCAACGGACGAAGGCAACCAGTATATGTAACGTTTTATTAAAGAAAAATTCGCACTAAAAACACTCCATCTCCATTAACGCTGTTTGAAAATCCGTTTTCGTTTCATCACACTTCATCAGATGTGTGGGTTAGAGTGAAAGACAGCCCAGCAACATTAAAGTAGGAATGGAACAAGGATTCACCTAGCATTAGAAGGTTTGATTGTATATAAAAGGGCTGTCTTTCACTCTAACCTGCATCTGATGAAGTGTGATGAAACAAAAACGGATTTTCAAACAGCGTTAATGGAGATGGAGTGTTTTTAGTGTGAATTTTTCTTTAATAAAACGTTACATTTACTGGTTGCCTTCATCCGTGGCTTTATTGGGTCGCTTTCAGTGCAACTTTCATGGTTTTATTGAAGTCACAGAAGTAGTTTTGATTAATTTAAATAGTGATACTTTCAACTCTTTCTGCTATCTTTTATAGTACTCAACAAGACTGAAGGTACTGTATATCGTCTTCTTCTTTTGGCTTTTCCCGGTTAGGGGTCGCCACAGCGCATCACATGTCTGCTCATGATTGGCAGTGGAGTTTTACGGTGTCGAGTTGCCAGCCTGGTGTCCAACCTTCCACAGAAGGCACACACACGTACACACTCACACCTAGGGCCAATTTAGAGTGTCCAGTCCACCTACAGCATGTCTTTGGAATGTGGGAGGAAACTGGAGTACCCAGAAGAAACCCACTCGACCACAGGGAGGACATGCAGACTACACAGAAGGCACCCCAGCCAAGGATCGAATCAGAGAACCACTTGCTGTGAGGCGGCAACGCTAACCGCTGTACCACTTTGGCTGCCCACTGAAGGTACTGTATATATGGGATATTTTTGTTTGCCTCTATTAGCTTGCCAAGTCAATTTGTAGAAACTTTACTCTGTTTCTTCAGTGTTTAACTGTAGATCAAGAAAAGAATATTAAATGTAAACTCTGGATTTAGACTAGTTTTAACCCTTGCAAAAAAAGGATTAAAGTGTTAAGCAATCACTGGAGTATTGTTTTGTTTACGTTGCATGAACATTGCACTGTTTGTAAACATTTTTATCTCGCGAGTAAAACTCAGTTTAAAAAAAAAAAAAAGAATCACAGAGGCAGACACATATTTGAAGTGCACACAGTATCCACGGATTACTGAATCAGGGCTTTGTTCACAGATCTGAGACTTAAAACCATCACTTGCAGTACATTTTATCAAATCTGTTATTCACATCACCTGAAGGGATAGGCATTAACACTTGATGAAACCGAAGATGTTAAGTTTCTAAAAATCTGTTCTAAGCCAAGGTAAGTCTCTCATTTCTCTTCAAAATGCCTTTTGTAAAATGCCGATAGCAGCAACAAATAAGCTGTTCTGATCATTAGTGTTTTAGTATATCTGATAGAGACAGATGTATGTAAACTGGCCACCATCTCTCAGGCTGTTACACATTCTCTGTTGGATAGTAAAACACATCCCTGTCAATGACACCTGCATATATGCCTGTGATGCTCAGGGCCTCTATATATAATCTGTATAACATTCTGGGGGTTTGTAATAATAGGATTTTTTGAAAATTTTTATTTATGATGTAACTTTTTTATGCGAAGAGACAAGATGGCAATATTGGAATACACTATGTACAAGGAGAATGTGTACTACTTTGGTTATTTGTAAGTTTGCAAATATTTTAAAATGTATTTAAAAATTTTTTGGCACATTTTAATGATTTTTTTATTAAAATGGGGAATGATGCTTTCGTGGTATTTCACTTGGTATAATAGGATATGATTTTAATGTATATCATTTTGGATGGAGTAAAAAGGATTGTCTTTTAAGGATTAAATTCATGTGTTTAATTGAATAATTGCCTGTAAGGATTGTAGATATTTAAGGACTTCAGAGGGATGGATGGGATATCCGAGGAAATCATGGTATACAACGAAAATGCTGTGTTTGTGTTAAATGCGTTAGTGTTTTTATGGTTTTCAGTTCTCCAGTGTATTTTGGATAACAGTAGACAAGCTTCTGGACTGGTCCTTATTGCTTCCTACTGCCGTTCATGTGTTTTTTAGTAGTTTGTGTTTTCCGGCACACTTCTCTTCTTTGTGATAACCTGTAAAGTAATATATCAATGGCTACAGTGTTTAGTCTTTGAATCGGAGAGATAAAAAGGGCTGAAATAACTTTAAAAATGGTGTCAAACATGTAGCATAAAGACAAAAAAAAAAAGCCACATTTTTAGTTGATCACCGCTGTAGTAGCCTTAGCTATATGGGTTGTATCCATATAGGATACATCAGGTTTCCAGCTTCCAATGCTTTCAGGGCACTTTTCATGCACCAAAAATCATTAGTTTGCTTGAGCTGAGCTGACTAAAAGTCTAACTTGTAAGCCAAACTTTCCTGCCATTGAAGAGTTTGCTCCTTCTCTGGAGGTTGTCAAGAATCCGCAGTCAGCTAATACCCTCTCATTGCTGGGCAGATAAGTTTGTCTGTTGGAAAAATCTTCCACTCTGCTTTTTTATGACACACAACATTATTTTCCTGCAAGACATGCTAATTTTTTAGGTAGGAGAAAGTAATTTTAATGACTATCATATTACTTTTGCACACTTTTAAATTGGAGTGTTACTTTACTTCAGAGGTAAAATGTTATTCATACCAACTTTAAACTGTTTTTCCTGTGGTAAAAGTTGCATTATTTTACGTGTATTGTCAGGGGTAAGGCTTTAAGTGCTTTTTATTGTGTTTTAAAATGGAAAAAGTTACTTTACCAATTATTGCTGCCAGACTTCCACAAGAGTCTCACCTTTTTCGGTTTAATCATGAAACAACCTACCGGTTCCACAGTTTTATCTTCTTTGAGTCAGAAAAATAAAAAGATGCCTCCGCCACAGGTGAGTGACTTCTGTGGCCAAAGCGGATTCCTTGGGCCACTCGTCTTTTTCCTTTGGTCCCATTGTTGTAGTCCTACAGCCACTATGAACTAGGGGGTTAGGCACATTGGAGTGCCGGTGGCAGGCAAGGGAGAGTTGTTGGTCTGGGGAGAAGGGGCAGGGGATGCCATTCTGCTCAGTCAGAAAGTTGTGCCCATCCTTAGAGAAGTTCTTGCTGACAAAAGTGGGTCCGTTTCCTTAGATTTTCCTCTCAAAAAGAAACAGGAGTAATTTCTTGGGCTTATCTCAGGGTTTACTGCACCTTCCTTGTATGACTGTTAAAAGAAAGGATTCTTCATTTTCTGAAGAGTTAAGAGTTTGAATCTCGCAATGATGCTGAAAGCGGTGTGTCCTGTCTCCACAGAATCCTGATTCAAATTCTGAAGCGTATGTGGCTTTGATCAGTAATTTTGAGGGATATTTTTCTCTGAAGCCATTTCTGGAATTAAGTTGTTTTAGTGGGAAAACAGCGATGATTCTCAGTCTCTCTGGAAGTATTTGATTCAACAGGAATTTCCAGAACCTACTTCTGTTCCTCCTGTTTTGTCTGCTTTGGAGGATGTTTTGGTCACAGCTTTCAGCTTTTCTGACAGCGAGCATGTTACCCCCAAGAAAGCAGATAGACCATGTAAAGTGCCTCTTTTAACCTTTTATATGGTTATCCCACACCTTACTTATAGTTAATGTTTTAGTGAGTTCATTTGCTATTGAATATATGATCTGAAGTTGTCTTAATTTGCTTTTCAGCTTGCGGGTACTTGGATCTGGCACGCATCCGAGACTGCTGCATTTCCAGTATCTGAGCCGAACTCCAAGCTCCTCCCGTACCCATAATGTCCCTGTCTGCCTTCTCCCCCAGATCCTGCACTAGCGTAAGCGTCATGATCCACTGCTGTGATCTTCTGTGTGGGTAAGTGACTGAATTTTTTTTTTGAGAGTCTCTACTTTCCTTTTGCTTAAATTTATATCCTTTCTAACTTCCCAACGCTTGAGCTGTTCTCTTCGTTTATAAAAAAAACAAAACAAAAAAAAAATTCTTTCTTGTATTGGGAGCATGTGTGTATGTGTGTTCTGGTTGGGATTATGTCTTAGAACCTTAAACGAGGATTTTGTCAGTGCACGGAGTGTGTCCATAACCTCTCCCCAGCTGATGGCCACACTCTTGTACGTCGTATGCTTAGGAGTTTCCCATTAGAGTCCTCCTGTTCTGTCTGCATGGGCTTCAACCCCCACGCATTGATAGAAAGGAGGAACAAGCTAATCTTAAAAGGCTGCCTTCCACCTCCTCAACCCTGACTACTTCAGCTGCTTCTTCTGTCTCTGCCCTGGCCTCTGGGACTTAACCTCCTGCCAAGAGGTCCAGGGACAAGCATAAACAAGGACAGGCCAAGGAAGGTGGTCCCCTGATCGCTTGTCCTCCACTGGTCCTCTGGCCAAGGTCTGCTCAACCCTGTGACCGGAATCTCGCTATTTCCATTCCCCTTCTCCCCGGAGCCGGAGGAGCTTCAGATCCGTTTGCCGGCCCCAACTTCAGGCCGGTACCAGTGGCCTCTTATTCCCGAAGGACTTTCCGAAGCAGAGGTGGACAGGATGATGTGGAAATGTATCCACCCCCAGATAAAGATGGAAGTCTTTCCTGCTCCCTCTGGAATGGGGAGGCATGCAGTCCGCCTTCCTACCAATTACACTTTCTCCGATCTGACCCCCAGTTTTCGAGTCTTCGAATCCGAGGAGACTGTGTCAAGCGGTTGGCGCTGACGGTACCTTGTGTCTCGATGCTGGCCATTACCTTGAGTAGGTTGGATCCGATGAGCTTGGATCTGTCTGGCTCTTTGAGCCATAGCCTCGGCGCTGGATGCGAGGGGATGGTGTCGGCTCTGAACTTTCCAGAGCAGAGCCTTCCAATCTGAGTCACGGCACCTGGAGGTTTGGCTCTGACTCCCCTGTTGATACAGAGGGTGGAGAATCAGTCTGTAATCCCCACTCAGACAGTTCGCTCTCCTTTGACGTGATAGAGAGGGCTCTCTCAATAAATCGAGACCCTTGATGATGATGTCTTCAGAGTCTGCCCTGGCTCCCTCTGTTTCTGGTATGAATTTTGCCATCTGGCTACCTCAGGGGACAGCTTGCTGTCTCTTCGCCCCAGGGGGCTCCCACACGGGAGCAAACAGACGTTTTCAAGTCCTCCTCATAAATTCCCCCTGAGGAGGTGCATCGAAAACATACATGCAAAAGTAGGCACATTGACTCCCTACCAGAGTCCCTCATGGAGGGCACAGATTTGGAGGAAGGGAAGGGTTCCACTCGCTCACCCCCAAGGATGTCTCTTTCGGAGACATCATGGAGATCCTTTGTCAGCGAGGGGGAGTGGTCTGCCCAGAAACTCAAGTCAGATGCATCAGTGTTCCTGGAGGCATTTGGCACAGGACCTTCTACATCCTGGGTGTCCCCCCAGCTGTGGATCTCCTGCTGAATCTAATTACATCTCGGGCCTGGAAGGAACCGGACACAGTGAAGCCAATCCCCAGATGCCCCGACAAGGTATTGAGTGCTCCCTCTGATAGGACCCACTGGACCAAGGGATCCCCATAGATGCCATGGTAGTGGCAGCAGCCACTACGAAGGAGCTTGTGCAAGAGAGCTCCACAGTCCATCCACCAGACTGAGAGTCTAGGATGAGGGACCGCTTTGGGAAGCAGGTGTACGTTTCAGCCTCTTTTTCAGTATGTGCACTGAATTGTATGGTACATGTCATTAGACTCCAGCGAGACCTTGTCAGGGAAATCGCTGGATTTACCCCAGGGTCCATGACTGCAGAGGACTAGGTTTTCTCTTGTCGCATGGCCACCCTCACTTCGATTGCTAACACCTCTATGCTGTTTCTCTCTCATGGTACTGAGGGTGCATCTAGAGCTGCCAGGGATAGGCGTTGCCATCAGGTGTCATGCCTGGCTCCATCTCTCTGCATCCTCAGAACCTTTTAAGGTGCTCTTTACCTAATGCCCCATATGCCGGTTCCACCCTCCTTGGAAATTCAGTATGTGACACACTTCTCTAGAGTGAGGAGGACTGGAAGTCTCTGTCTGCCTTCAGGAACTACTACTCCACCCCCCAACGAACCTTTTTGAGGAATTAGGGGGCAAAGATGATGTTCTGAAAGTCTCATAGCTACTCCTAGGACGCTCAGGACTCACTTTCCCTTGGAGACAGAGGGGGTTCGATAGATGCCACCCCCAAGGCATAGGGGTCTCGAGAGCCTTTCTCAGACAGGCCCGCGCAGCAGCCCTGAAGGGTTTCCCAGCTGTTCAGCTCTGGAGGCAGTCGGGGGACACCTCTCACTACACCCAACAGCCTGGGTCTCTGTCACCGACTATCGTTGGGTGTTGCAAATCATATCCAGAGGCAATTCTGTTCCTTTCAATCAATCACCTCTTCTGTCCAAACACCTCCTGGACATGCCACCAATGGAAAGGAAGGAAGCAGCACTGGAAATCACAAAGCTGCTAATCAACTCTGCCAAGCAAGGGATTCCCTGCTTCACTTAGCCCACCAGTTGGGCATAACCATCAATCTCAACAAATCGTTACTGGCCCCGGTTCAAGTGCTAGATTCCATTGGAGCTTGATTGGACACTATTCAAACCAAGGTCTTTCTAACTTCTTACAGAATCCAGCCTCCGAAGCTACATGTCCACTGTATCCTTCAAGCTCAATTGCCAATAGTGGAATTGGCATTACGAGCGTTAGGGTCCATGGTGGCCAGAATCACTCTTAGCCATTGGCCCGGTTGCACATGCAGATGCTTCAATTGGCCCCTGTGGTTTAATGGTTCATGCTTCCATTGTCTCACCCTTTTAGAGTATCTCGGGTGTGCAGGGACTCTTCTGTGGTAGATTCGTTCCCTGGATCTTCTCAAGGGTCGCCCCTTTCTTCTGCTTCCTCCTTTGGCCATGGTGACCATGGATGCCTCCTTACTAGGGTCGGGGGGGGGCACAGTTTGGGAAGGACAGTCCAAGGTACATGGTCCCTGTATGAGACTCAATTGCATGTCGGTGTCCTGGAGATGAGGGCGGTACTCCTAGCATTGCAAGCTCTCCATGCCTATCTTCCTCTAGGGACAATTGCTAACCAGACAGACAATATGTCGGTGGTCTGGTACATGAACAAGCAGGGTGGAACCAGGTTTTATCCCCTGTGTCGCCAGGCCATGAGAGAGTAGGAGTGGGCGATCTCCACTGGCCATTTTCTGGTGGCAATGCACATTCTGGGGAGATACAGCATTGTAGCCGACAGGCTCAGCAGGTCTGTCCTGATGCCTTACGAGTGGTCTCTGAATCTTTCGATAATGAAACTGCTATTTCTCAAGTGGGGTTAGCCTTGCTGTGATCTCTTCGCCTCTCCTTCCAACGCGAAGTGCAGAAAGTTTTGCGCTCTAAACCCCCCTCAGGGGGAAGCCCCCAGAGATGCTCTGGTTCGTACTTGGCCTTCAGGTCTTCTGTATGCTTATCCTCTTTTGCCCCTAATACCAAAAGTTCTTCAGAAAGCTTGCAGGCTGGGGAGCTCTGTCATCCTCATTGCCTCATTCTGGCCTCTGCAAGTATGGTTCCCCTCTCTGTGGTCTCATGTGTGTCCACCCTGGATGTTAGATACAATTCCGGATCTAATTTCTCAGCCCTCAGGGATTCCCCATCCAGACCTGGTCAGTCTGAAGCTCACCGCTTCGTTGCTCCAGTTCCCATGATTGTCAGGACTCTCCCGGGTTATCCTCACTGGTCAGAAGGATTTTGGTTGCAGCTCATAAATATTCTACCAGGTTTATTCCAGTAAGTGGAAATGTTGTTCTATTTGGGCTTCTCAGCATGACCTAGACCCCTTCACTGCTCTGGTTCAGGTGGTTTTAGAATTTTTAGCAAGTATTTTTCAGCAAGGTGCCAGTTCTTCCACGGTCAAGGTCCAACTGGCAGCTATAGCTAATTTCCATGTAGGTGACAATATGGCTTCTCTAGCTTCTTCTACATTTTGTAAAGCCTTTTTGAAGGGCACCTTTTTACTTCGGCCACCTGTTAAGGACCCAATGCCTCCATGGGATCTCATGCTAGTTTTGCAAGCTTTGGTCTCCTCCCCCCTTTGATCCTGCAGCCTCAGTGGACTTACATTTTCTGTCTTGGAAGACGGCTTTCTTTGGTCACTGTTACATATGCCAAAAGGGTTTCGGAGGTTCAAGCATTGTCGCTCAAGCCTTCTTGTTTAGTATGTCATAAGGACAGAGTGTCCTTGCGTATTAATCCATCCTTTCTTCCTAAAGTTGCTTTGGAAGTCAGTATTAATCAAGTGATTAATCTCCCTGTTTTCTTTCCAAATTTTCAAAATAAGGGAGAGTACAAACTCCACTTATTGGATGTGCACAGACACTTACGTTTTTACCTGCATAGGACTAAGTCCTTTCATAAGTCTGACCACCTTTTTGTTTCCTATTCTAAGCCAGTGTATTACTCTGGCATGTTCGACTAGATGTTTATCCATGCCAGGTCATGTAAAGGCACATTCCACTAGATCTATAGCTACTAAAGCTGCCTTTTGGTCCAGTGTCTCCTTAGATGACATTTGCTCTGCAGCTGCTTGAGCTTCTTCACATACTTGAATATTGCATTACAAGTTGGACATTTTTTATCCAGGAACAGGGCATCCTTTTGCTCTGCCGTGCTCTAGAATATCCTTCCATGAGGGCTTCCCAGGTGTTTAGTAGCTGGGGACTCTGTCCCACAAGTTGAAAAGCAAATGAAGACAACAACTTCAGATAAAGAACTTATGTAGTCACCATAGCATTCCATCTGAGTTGTTGCTCTTCATCTTCAGCCATCCCTCCCTCCTTCCCCCTGCCTTGCGTAGGCTGTGTAGTGGTCTGGCCAGAGGAGGAATGGTCACCATATGTGTATGCCTTTGTTCACCTTTGCTTGGGAGAAACTTGTCATGGGATAAAATTTTGGATCAGATTGGGATGCTGTGGTGGGAAGCAAACTCTATCTGAAGGGAGGAGGGAGACAGGGGGCATTATGCGTAGGGGAGGAGCTTGGGGATCGGATCAGATACTGGAAATGCGTCCGAGTCCGATCCGTGACATATCCAAGTACTCACAGGTTGAAGACAAATGAAAAGCAACAACTCAAATGGAACATTACGGTGAGTGCATAACCTTTTTAGTACTAATCACTTTCCTTCTGACAAGGATGGGGGGAGACTTTTAATAAATATGATAAGTGTATTCTTCTGCAACACTTGCTTTTACAATTCTCAACTGTCAAGATTGTAGGTTTGTTTTTGCCCCTCTTGTGAGAATAAGGAATATTTTGGCATATGTGTCCTCTTATGAGGAGAAATGTGCTTTTGTAATTTAGTGTCTTCTCTGTCTCAAGTCAATCACTGCTGACTGAAATGTGCTTCTGATTCTGCAAATGCCACTTCATGTCTGCTACCACTGGAACTGTTTAAGTGGTTTGCCTGGCTGCATTCTCAAAGCCTCCCAGAGGATGTCAAAAGTAAGATTTTTAATTTTCCCTTTGATAGAGAACTAGTCTTTTGACTTTTGTGCTGCAGAGGGAATTAGTGTGGTGAGAGAGAGAAGCTCATTCAAAGAATCTCAGATTTTTCAGCCTCCTCCCCCCACCTCTAAGCTTGCCAAGGTATTCAATCCTTTCCACTGTTTATTTTAAAAATCTAAGTAACCATCCCAGTATGCTGTTGGAAAGCAGATGTTTTAAATGCAGTGGCAAGGTAGTTCCAAAAAGAGAGCAAGAGTCTTCCCATGCAAAGGACAGTCTAAGTGACTATGTGAAAGACTTCTGACTCCCTCCCACCCTGGCAGTTTTTTTAATCATTCCAGAAAGTCTGAGCTTCCATTTCTCTCTTTGGCAGCCGATTGTTTTAGATAGATATGCTCTGAGAGGAATCCATCAAGGTTATAGGTGGCAGTGGGAGTCCCACCCACACCCTTTTGAGGGATTCCTCCTCACCCACCAGACCAGACTTGCCTTTTCCCTCCTGTTATTCAGCATATGCTTGCTCAGGGGTTTGGTTGATGGAAACTGTCACTCCTCCTTAGGATAAAGTTTTTATTCCAGCATGTTCTTCGTGTCAGTCAAATGAGTTTCTTTGAGATCAGTTCTGGACCTTTCTTTTCTGAATCAGTTTGTGATGGTTCCTAAGTTCAAAATGCTTTCTCTGTGCAACTTGTTGCCCCTTATTTCCTATTTGAGTTTTCTAGTGACCTTGGGTTTCAAAGATTCATATCATTATATCCATGTAGATGCAAATTTCAGATGTTTCATAAGGCTTTGTGTGTTCACATGTCAGTTCTCTGCATTACCATTTGGTCTATCTACTGCTCCAAGTTTGTGCACAAAGTGTTTAGCTCCTGTGATAGCCTATTGCACACTCAAAGGTATTTGCATTTTTCCATATTTACATGACTTTCTCATCTTTGCAGAGTTTTTTCCCTCAAATATTTTTTGTTAAAGTTTTAAAAAGTGTAACAGTTCACACACGAAAAAAGATGTTTTTAAACAAATTAACTATATAAATAGAAAAACTTCATAAAAATAAATTAACATAAAAATAAAACTGTTTATGTAGGTGTCTACTTATGCAAAATTAATTGTTGATCATTCAAATTATAAATCAATTTTATGTCATATTATAGGTTCATAGGTGTGTGCTAGGTTAACGGCCCTGAGGCCTTTACAAGCCTAACCATAGGATTGCCCTGGCAGAGTGCCACCCGACCTTAGTTCCCAGTGCCTCTGTCGAGTAGAGCCACTGGAGTTATCCCCGGGGTGAATTTTCTATTTCCCATCCACTCATCAAAATTTCTCTTGGAGGGTAAGCGAGGTGCTCTACTTGACATGTATGGGAAGTCTATTCCATAGCATGGGCAGTCTGTGGGTTATGAACCTGTCCGTCCTGTATGTTCTGTTTGTGGTAATGAGTTTGAGGTCTCTGTAGCATGTGGTGCGGAGGGATTGGGATTTCTTTACATGTACCATTTCTAGCAGAGCTGGGTCAGACATGGCTTTGTAAGTTAAGCAGAGATCACCTTTAAGTAGGCGATATGAGACGCACAATAGTTGGAGTTGTTTGAGTCTGTACGTATAGGACAAGTGTTTAAGGCCTAGGATCCTCTTTGTGAGGTACTTTTGCGGCCTCTCTAGTTGTTGCAGGTGTCTAGTGAGGTACATGCCAAATGGGGCATTGTACTTGATGATTGGCCTAATGAGGGAAGAGTAGAGGGAGACAATAACCTCTTTCTTCCTGGAGGCAAAACCCTTGGTAATGAGATGTGCCACATAAAAGGACTTTCTGACCACAGTGGTAATGTGATCAAAAGAGAGGTTGCTGTCGACCTGTGTTACCAGATTTCTTACGCCTTCTGTATTCAGCGGACTGCCATCAATGTGGTAATTCATGGGAACCAGGTTTTTCCCAAAGGGGATGGCTACACATTTTTTGTCATTGAGCTTAAGGCCATGGTTCTGACACCAGTCGGTCTCAGTGAGGCCATTCTGTAGGATGTCAACGTCACTTGGAGAGTTAATAATGGCTCCCAACTTGCAATTGTCTGTGAACTTTGTCAGCCAGAGTCCCTTAATGTTGGCCTGGACTTCAAAGAAGTAGATACCAAACAGGAGAGGACCCAGGACCGAACCCTGTGGGACTCCACTCGTGACTAGTCGGCAGTCTGAGTCAACTACTTTCACACTGTGGGTTCTATCTGTGAGCCAGTTTGCACCCCACTTAGTGATATAGGGGTTAATGCCTAGCTTAGTGAGTTGTTCTATGATTCCTGAGTGGGGAATGCTATCAAAGGCCTTGGCCAGGTCAAGGTAGGCTGTATAAAACCACCTTGCCTTCATCCACAGCTCTGGTGACTGACTCAAAAAAAGTCGACCAAGTTGAGTAGGCAGGATCTACCCTTCACAAAACCAAAATGTGTGCCATCCAGAGTTCGGAGATTCCCTATATCCTTGTTTATTAGGTCCATGATGATGCATTTCATAGCTTTGCATATCAGACTCATCAAGCTAATGGGACGATAGTTCCCAGGGGCTGTAGTCGCTCCTCTTTTGTGGAGGGAGATGACTAGCACTGCACCATTCGGTTGGGACAAAGCCTGAGGTGAGGCTGTAATTGAGCAGGGCACACAGTTGGTGCCAGTTCGCTCTGTTGTTCATGTAAAACACAGCCAGGGATATTGTCAGGTGCCATAGAAGCTGTATTCTTGGCCTTGGACAGTGCTGCTTTAACCTTTGCAGCAGTAATACTGGGTGCCTGCCAATCTACTGGTATTGTGATTGGTCCTTTTGGTGGGGGGGGTAAAGTTAGCACTGAATCTGTCGGCCAGTATATTGGCAATATCTGTTGGCTCGGTATAGGAGGTACCATTGTGCAGTAGCTCAGAGCAAATCTGGGTAGTGCTGTGGAGATTCTTTACTTAACTATAGAAGGCCTTGTGGTTGTCTTTAATATCTGCTCTAATTCTGTTTTCATAGCTAGCTTTAGAGGATTTGATGAGGCTGATAAGGGAGTTTTTCCAGTCTTGGGATTTCACCTTATTTCCACATCTGTTTCCTCTTTCTGTTGTAGAGTTTGTTTATGGCAGGGGACCACCAGATTGGCTTCCTTTTTTTGGAGGAGAGCTTCTTGGTTCTGTTGGGTAGGGCGAGATTCATGCATTTGTGTACGTGTTCGTACAGTGCATTGGTGTATGATTCTGAGATCATACAACTATTCTCCATTTGCATGGGTGCCATGAAGTTAGCCATCTCTGTTTTCAGGAGTCCAACGTTGGCTTTGGAGAAGTTTTTCATTATGCTTATTTTTCATTATAGTCTGTTTTCCAAGTATCTCAGTGACTTTTAACCAGGAGTTAATGATACAAAGCTATTCTATCAGTTCTTATCTTGATTGTAGAGATTTCCAGTTGAGAAATATTAATTGCAATAATATTCAACTCTTTAAACGAAGGAGAAGATTCACACTTCCAATTTGCAGTAATTACTTTACATTCAGTAGCTAATAAAGTCCATAAAAATGAATATTTTGATCTGGGAACACATTTAGGTATTGCAACATTAAACAAAATGAAAGATTTAATTAGCAGGAATTTATTAGTAAAAACAGTCGAAAAAAGTAGAATGATGAGATGACACCAGGCTGTCAGCATAAAATGAACAATCTTTTATTTTAAATCAACATAAGCGCTTTCACAGCTCTTGCCGAAGAAGCCTTACTCTACTTTATTTGTTTGGTGGGATGTTTACACAGCACAGGTTGGTCGTTTTTTCCTGTTTTTATTAAAAACAGTTTGCAAAAAAAATTTCAATTTTTCCCCAAAATGGTTTAAGCAATTTATATTCATAAAACATATGCTGCTAACCTGCTTCTAATTTTAATTTACATCTCCAACACCCAATATTTTATTTAAACGTGAATTCCATTTTATGAGGAGTAATAAAGATTCTGTGCATAATTTCCAAGATTTCCATTGTAACGAAAAAGATGTTTGTTTTGAAGAAATTAACATGAATTTTTTTCAATTTCACTTGAAAGTTGATTAATTGATCTGTAATAACCCCATACTTTTTTATAATATGATTTGTATTTTTATTACTTCATGTATTTTAGATAAGTATCTTTTTCCTATTACTGTTTGGATTCCTGTGATCATAAATTCTGTTAATTTAGGGACAGTAGTTTTAATAGGTATGTGCCTTAAATCTAGTTTGCTAATAGTAAATTGTCTTAATGTTTATATTTCTAGCCACATTTCATTGTGTATATCATATTTACTCATAATGTACTCCACAGAATAAACTTTTCCAGTATTCATTAGTTATTAATATATTATTTTTTTCCCTTAAGTATAGTCATTTTTGAGATATCAAAGGTGTTATTTATGTTGTGTATATGCTGTAGGTACAATAGAAGTGGCGATTCTCTATATCGTAAATGTTTATTTAAATAACTTTTAAATGTATTTAAAGTATTTATTATATAGTTAGAATGTATAGATTTATTTTGCTCTCTAAAATGTATTCTTTTATCAAACATTGAAAATTATTCTACCGTATTGAGTTGATAATGAGTGTTTTGATATTAACCAAATTGATTCCTGGATTTGTTTCCACCTAGGGAGTATAAGTAGAATTTAGTTATAACCTTGTTATCTTAATGGATGATGAAATATACATTTCTTTTTCTGGGAGGCCAGTTCCACCTGTTGTTCAGTCTTTTAATTGATGGTATAACACTATTCTAGGTTTATTGGCATACCACAGAAAGTTTAACAGTTTGAATTTGTACATACATTCTATAGTATTTTTGGAAAAATCATTTTAATTAAAATCTATCTTCCATTGTATACAAAATTTGTTATGTCCATAAAATTGTATTTTATTTGAAATATTAGTATAATTAAATTTTGCTATTTCATTAATATCATTTATTAATACTATCCTTAGTCAGTTTTTTTTATCCAGAACTGTATATTTGGAAATTTTCTTGTCTGTTATATTTATTCCAATTGGTATGTAATATCGGGTCTATATTAGAACATAGAAGTTTCAAAACCTCGAATGTTGTAATATCGAACCTTATTCAACAAAAGCTGAAAATATCAAAGCAACAGAAAACCAATTTTTTCCTAGGGAAAGAATTTGGTTGTCCATTTCTGTTGCTTCGGTATTTTCAATGCTGTGGTGGAAAGTTACGGGTCAGGTTCAGGTAAGTTTGCAATTGAGTGCGGATTAGGGTGCAGGGTTAGGTATGTGTGTGATTGTGTGGATGTGAGGGTTAGGTGAGTTAGGGTTAGGGCGTGGGTCAGGTAAGTGTGCAATTGTGTGGACGTGAGAGTTAGGGCAGGGTAGGTGAGTTAAAGTTGGGGAGCTGGTGAGGTGAGTGTGCGATAGTGATGGACCTTAAGGTTAGGGTTTGGGTTAAGGTAAGTGGATAGTTAGTGGTGTGTGTATAGTTTAGTTTAGGGTTAGGTGTAAGATTTTAGGTGTGTGTGTATGGATTTATTTTTGGTTGGTGTGTATGTGTTTTGGAACAGTGAAATGTTCGTGTTTCACTGTTGCAGTCATTACTCTTGGGTTATCCTGCTGGCAGGCTACCCGCAGTCGGCCAGAATTCCAAAGTCTAGGTCCGGCGTCGGTTGCTGTCACCTCTTCCCTGACGTCAGTGCGCCAGGGGTATAAAAGATGCAGCAGATGCCATTTTCTTCAGTCTTTCTTGCCGCGTGGTGCCCGAAGCAAAAGCAGTTCTCAAGTGCCGGTCGGCCGACTCCTGAGATTTTCAAATCCGAATTTCAGATCTGAAGTCTTCAAGACCAGACCGATGTCAGAAAAAGTTAACAATTGTATTTCTTGGGGAAGCAAATACATATAAAATTTTCACTCTTACTGTATTCCTTGCGTCAGCGTCGGTTTGATTTTGCATTTCATTACTTTGGAAGATTTAATTATATAGGCGCTTTTGCAGCCCCTGGCGCCCGCTACCTCAGAGCCACAGGCCGCTTCCGACTCCCACGTGGAGCCGACTGGGCCTCTGGATACCCAAGGTATTGGGCACTCTGAAATCATTCCCTCAGATGGGTCCAGAGCCGCTGAGCAAGCATCGGCTTTTGAGACCTACACAACTATATATTAAGCCATCTTCAGCTTCTAAGACTAAAGCAGCATGAAAGACAAAGAAACAAGTACAGCATTCTCCTACTCAGACTTCCATGCTTAAAAAACAGATGCTCAAAATGGCCGAAGACCTAATTACTTTGATCAGGGGTTCCCATCCCCCTCCTCATAAGAGGCCTAGGCAAGAGACAGAGTATGATTCTTCTGATCAGGTTTCCATTTCCTCCGATTCCTCTTCTGAACAAGATTTCTCCATGCTTCCTTATGAGGATTCTGATGCTGAAGAGTCCATTCCTTCAGCCTCTCCTCTTGAGGATTATTCTTTAGGGAAAACCTTGCATACCATGAGGGAACATTTCCACTGGGAGAGCCAAGATTATTTTGAATCTAAGAAAAGGCTCAGAGACTTTCTGCTACTTCCTCAGCACAGACCCCTTGCTATTCCACCTGTTCTAGACATTGTAGATGTATTTTCAGAGTCCGGCCTGTCCCCAGACTCTCTACCCCCTGCACCTGCTAAGCCAGACAGATACTACAGGGTCCCGGATTCTCATAAATTCCTGTATAAAATCCCCGCTGCTGACTCAGAAACTATATATCAGGGTCCCAAGGGAGTTAAAGCTTCCACTGCAAAAAACCCTGTCCCCTCTGATAGGGATTCCAGGGCTCTAGACAGATGTGGGAGAAAAGTCTAAACTTCTGTTACCCTGGCTGTAAGGGCTTTAAATTGTCAGTTTCATATGCTTAAATATCAGGAATATTTAATGTCACTGCTTAAACAGAAAATGTTGACAAATACTGAATGTTCAGAGAGCAAGGAATTGCAGGATTTATTGCATGCAGCTGAACAAGTGGAAAAGCATACTTTGCAATGTGGTTATGATTCACTGGAGGCCTCTTGCAGGGCCACTGTTACAGGTTCTGTTATTAGAAGGCATGCTTGGTTAAAGGAACAAAGTCTGCCTGATCATGTTAAAGCAAAACTATTAGATGCACCATTACAGCATGATACTTTGTTTGGTACTAAAGCAGAAGAGGTGTTGAAAAAAATGGAGGATAAAGCAAAATCCATGCAGACAGCCAAGGATTTCTTACAGGTACAGCCACCCAGGTTTAGCAGAAACTGTCTGTCTAAAAACCAGATCCATGCACTTTTCTTTTGGCAGCCCCCTTAGGGGGAAAGATAGCACTTTTTTCATCAAATTGGCAAAGGATTACCCAAGACAAATGGGTCCTGAACATAGTGTCCCAAGGCTACAGGTTCCATTTTCATACTCTACCAAGGTCAAATGGTATGCCAGACCTGCCACACAATCAATGGGCAGAGGCACAAAAACAAATTACAGCCCTCATGGATATGAGGGCCATTCAGCTGGTACCAAAACAAGAGCAGGGGCAAGGATTTTACTCCAGACTTTTCCTAGTACCCAGAAAGGACAAAACCTGGAGACCAGTACTGGACCTGTCTATACTAAGTACGTTTCTGGAAGTTCCAAAATTCAAGATGTTGACTCTACAGCAGCTACTGCTCATGCTGGGCAAGAAGGCTTGGCTTGTAACTTTGGACCTAAAAGAGGCATACCTGCATGTCCCAATCAGACAATCTTGCAGAAAATAACTCAGATTCATAGCTGGCTCAGTGCATTACCAATTCTCTGCACTGCCCTTTGGCTTATCTACTGCGCCCAGGGTCTTCACAAAATGCCTGGCACCAGTAATTGCGTTTTGCAGACAAAAAGCAAGTCAAATATACCCCTACTTGGACGACTGCCTAATTCAAGCAGAGAACAAAGACCTTCTTCTACAGCATCTGGCATTTGTAAAACAATTACTAATTGGCCTAGGATACACAGTAAACAAAAAGAAATCAAAACTAGTGCCTCTCAAGAGATAATATTCCTGGGTGCAAGCCTAAATACAACTGCCCAGATGGCTTATCTCACGCCAGACAAACAAAAGCAACTGACTACTTACTTCAACAATTTGGCAACAAAACCCCACCTATCTGCAAGGAAAATCCTGCAGGCCTTGGGTTTCATGGCATCCTGCATTCTACTAATTCCATATGCTAGACTGCATATGAGGAAACTACAATGGTATCTAAAAAGTGTTTGGACTCAACATTGCCACAGCCTGGAGACAGTAATTGCACTCATTCCCTGCCTGCAACAGGAGTTTCGATGGTGGGCAGAAGCCTGTCACCACAACAAGGGTCTGCCATTCAGTTTACCCACAGCCAGACAAACACTGACAACGGATGCATCATATTATGCCTGGGATGGCCCATATGGCAGGAAAATGTATTCAGGGCACATGGCCTCCAAACCAGATGCATCTTCACATCAAATCAAAAAGAGATGCTAGCTGTTCAAAATGCCCTGTCAGCTTTCAAGGACCTGCTTCATCCAGGACAGTTACTGGTAAAGACAGACAACACTACAGTCATGTGGTACATAAGCAGGGAGGTACACATTCCTACCCCCTCTGTAGACAAGCAATGACCTTATGAGACACAGCATTGGCTTTTCAAGTTCACCTGCAAGCACAATTCCTGCCAGGAAAAACAAATACTCTGGCAGAAGAACTAAGCAGAAACCTCATGGATCCCCATGAATGGAAACTGGATCCACAAGTCTTCAGCATGATAAGGAAATGGGGTGCCCAGACATAGATCTATTTGCCTCCCCTCACAACTGCCAATTGCAGAGATTTTGCACAATGATTTATCACAAGCAGTCATGGAAAGTGGACGCCCTATCCTTCAGCTGGAAAAACCTAACAGTATATGCCTTACCCCCACTGCCTCTCCTTCCCAGGGTACTCCTAAAGGTCAGACAAGAGAAGCCAAAAATGATACTGATTGCACCAGATTGGCCACACCAGCACTGGTACCCAAACCTAAAGTGTGTGTCTCAAGGTCCAGCATGGATACTGCCTCAAACTTCACACTTGCTGACCCAACAAAACAATCAGATCCTGCATAGCCAACTCAGAACCTTAAATCTGGCAGCATGGCGGATAATGTAGCCAGTCAGAACACTACTCTTTCAAAAGCTATTATGGATGTTATCTTGGAGGCCAGGAGGCCCAGTACCAGAAAATCTTATGCAGAAAAATGGAAAAGATTCTGTGCTTGGAACCAGGAACAAGGCATTGACACGTGTGTACCAAATATCCCTCAGATTCTACAATACGTAACTGAGATGCTAGACAAAGGTCTTTCTTTCTCATCTATTAAGATTCATGCCTCTGCCATTTCAGCCCATTACAATACTGAACCACCTATCTTTTCTCATCCTTTAATAAGGCAATACCTCAGAGGGGCCAAAAACATTAGGCCTCCAAGGAGAGCACCAATTCCAGCCTGGGATCTCAATTATGTTTTGGAGAAACTCACACTGCCTCCTTTCGAGCCAGCATCAACAACAGATATAAAATTCTTATCCTGGAAAACAGCTCTGCTCCTAGCAATAACCTCTGCAAGGCGAGTCTCGGAGTTGCAAGCACTCATGGCTGCGGAACCTTTCATCATTTTTCATCCAGACAGGGTTTCTGTGAGGACAAACCCTACATTTATGCCTAAGGTGGTGTCCAGTGTGGCCCTCAACCAAACCATTCACTTGCCAACCTTTTATCCTAATCCACAAAACAAGGGTGAGAAAATTCTACATTCCTTGGACATACACAGGCAGTTAAGATTCTACTTGGACAAAACTAAAGCTTTCAGAAAGACTGAGCAACTTTTAGTGTCATATGCTGCAGGCTCATAAGGAAAGGCCATCTCAAAACAGACTATTTCTAAATGGATAGGCCATTGCATCCGTTTCTGCTATTTTCAACATGGCAAATCAGTGCCTAAGGACATTAGGCCTCATTCCACCAGAGCAGCAGCCACTTCAGCAGCCTTCGTCAGAGGAGTACCAACCAAAGATATCTTAGAGGCTGCAACTTGGAATTCAGTGCACACCTTCTCAAAGCACTACCACTTACCTCTTTACTCTAAGTCCAGAGCAGGCTTTGCCACTGCAGTTCTGCAGGGCCTCGTAGCCTCTCCTAATTCTGTTTAGCCCAGCCACTCTTCCTCAGCTTTGGGATTCAACCCAAGAGTAATGACTGCAACAGTGAAACATGATGAACATAGTACAGTTGTGTACCTACCATAAATGTAGATGTTAGTGTATTCACTGTTGCAGTCCAGGTTAACCACCCACCATCCCCCTTTTCTTTGCTGGGACTTATCTGCACTTCTCTGTCCTATACAACCTATTTGGTGTATTTGCTTGTAGATGAAGGAAATGTTATTTTTGTGCATGCATTTTTATTGGCATATTTTATAGCCTTCCAGTTTGGGGGCACCTGACATCTGGGGCAAGAAAAACTAAAGAAAATGGCGTCGGCTGCATCTTTTATACCCCTGGCGCACTGACATCAGGGAAGAGGCGAAAGCATCCGACGCCGGACCTAGACTTTGGAATTCTGGCCGACTGCGGGTAGTCTGCCAGCAGGATAACCCAAGCGTAATGACTGCAACAGTGGCTACACTCAAACATCTACATTTATGGTAGGTACACAACTGTACTTTTTTTTCCCTAGGAAAAAATTTGCTGTTCTGTATTTTTGATGTTTTCAGCTTTCGCTGAATAGGGTTCGATATTAGAACATTCGAAGTTTTGAAACTTCGATATTCTAATATAGACCCAGTAATATCTTAGTTTTATTGTCATTAAATTTAAATCCAGATATTTTTTTGAAGAGCTCTATTGTCTTAATTAAAACTTGTAATGAACTTCCAAAATCATTCAGTGTTAATGAGCTGTCATCTGAAAACAGTTGAATTTTAGAATTTAAATGATTGCTAAATAGTATACCTTTAATACTGTTGTTTGATCCGATACATTGTCCAAATTGTTATATGACTAATGCAATTAATGGTGGCAGTGGACATCCTTGTTTATTACCTTTAATGATTGTAATTTGTCGAAGTTTATGATCCAATCGTTATACAAGCTAAAAAAAATTTCATATAACAGTCTAATCCTATAAAATCATTTGAAAAACCATAGTGTTCCAAGGCTAGCATCAGATAATCCCAGTGAACTGAGTTAGAGGCACTATTAATGTCTAGACGTACTAGGGTCAAACCTCCTTTTGAAATATTGATATAGTCATTTATTCTAAGTACTCTTTTAATGTTGTCATATGTGTTCATATTCAGTATGAAACCAGTTTGATCATATTCAGCAAAGATAGAAACTGTTTAATTCTGTTAGCATGTATTGCCATAAAAATCTTAACATTTAATAGGGATGTTGGTCTATAAGATGAGCATTCCTTTCAATCTTTATTTGGTTTTAAAATTGGTGAAATTAATGTACATTTCCAAGATTGGGAATATTTTTATCTTCTTTAACCATTGTAAAAAAGATTTAATATTACCATAGTTTCCTTGAGTAATTTATGTATCTCAGGAATACTGCCATTAATTCCAGGAGCAGTCTTTAATTTTAATTTGAGATTTAAGTTCTGACATTAAAACTGGCCTATCTATTAAATTTATTTGCTCTTCTGTTTATTTTTACTATGTTTCTTAAAAAGATTTTTATTACACTTTGTGGTTCTGTTATTGGATTATTTAAATCGAATTAGTGTGATGTTCTTCGTGTTTCACTGTTGCAGTCATCGCATTTGGATAATCTGCTTGCAGGTTGCCCTCTGTCGGCCTGGTTAACCAAGTCTTGGGTCCTGCGTCTGTTGCCGTCTTTTCTTCCATGACGTCAGGTCATCAGTGGTACAAAACATGCAGCCAACGCCATTACATCAGTCTTTCTTGCTGTGCGGTGCCCGAAGTAGAAGCAGTTCGCAAGTGCCAGTTGGTCAACTCCTGAAATTTTCTTTTTCGAGTTTCAGAACTGAAGTCTTCAACAAAAAGCTAAGTACCCCGTTGGGGAAACTTTTTCTTGCTCCTTACCGATGTCAGTAAAAGTTAATAATTGCATTACTTGTGGAAAACAAATATCTCATAAAGATTTTCATTCGTACAGTATTCCTTGCTTAATAGTGCACTATTAGTCGTCGGTATATTTTTGCCTTTAAATATTTTGGTTCTCAGTTTAATTATCCAGAAATGTCATCGGTTAGCCATTCGACTACTGGGATTCCGAAAAAAATGCCAAGATAAAGACAGAGACAGGCCGCCAAGGTCCAAAACTGCCGCAGACGCTTCTCCTAAGCCAGTCGCCAGTACTCAGTGAGGTGCTTTTGCAGCCCCTGATACCTGCTACTTCAGATTAGCAGGCCTCTACTGAGCCCCATTCAGAGTCCGGTATGCCGCGAGATACTTCAACTATGGAACCCGCAGATGTCTCTACCTTGGTTGGGTCAGGAGCCGCTGTGCAGGCACCAGCTTTTGAGAGTTATTCAGGCCTACGGACTTGCATATTAAATTGATGCCTCCCTCATTACTAAGGCCTAAATCTCGATCCATGTCTGAAAAAACCGATGCACAGGCCTCTATACGTAAAAAACAAATGATAAAAGTGACGGAAGATCTAATAACTCTAATCAGGGGTAGCCAACCCCCCCCCCCAGATGCCTAAGACTGAGCTTAACTATGAATCATATGATCAGGATTCTGTTTTTACTGACTCTTCTGATGACCTGGATTTGTCCTTGCCTAATTATGAGGGTTCTGATGCAGAGGATTCTATTCCCTCTGCTTCCCCTCCTGAGGATTTTTCTTTTGGGGAAACCTTACATATTCTAAGGGAGCATTTTCACTGGGAAAGCCAGGAATTTTCTGATTCAAAAAAGAGGCTTCGAGATTTCCTTCTCCTACCTCAGCGTAGGTCTTTGGCTATTCCTCCTGTACTAGACATTTTTGATGCTTTCTCAGAATCCAGTTTGACCCCTGATTCCCTGCCTCCTGCTTCCAGTAAACCTGATGGATACTACAGGGTCCCCGAGTCCCACAAGTTCCTTTTCAATAATCCTATTGCAGATACAGAGACTATTTCACAGGGGCCCAAGGGCATTAAGGCTTCTACTGCTAAAAATCCTGCCCCTTCTGATAGAAACTTCAGGGTGCTGGATAGATAGCGTAAAAAGGTTTACACTTCAGTAACCCTGGCGATTAGAGCTTTAAACTGCCAATTTCATATGTTAAAATATCAGCAACATGTTATTAGACTGCCTAAACGGAAAATTATGTTGATTCCTGACTGTGTGGAAAATAGACTTACAGGATTTAATGCATTCTGCTGAACAAGTTGGGAAACATACTTTGCAATGTGGTTTTGATTCTTTAGAGGCCTCTTGCATGGCTGTTGTTACTGGGTCTGTGCTTAGAAGGCATGCTTGGCTTAAGGAGCAATCTTTGCTTGATCATGTTAAAGCTAAATTGTTGGATGTTCCTTTAAATCAGGACCACCTGTTTGGCAACAAGGCTGAATAAGTTCTTAAGAAATGGAAGATAAAGCTAAATCTATGCAAACTGTTAAAGATTTTTTTACAAGTTCAGCCTCCTAGATTTAGTAGGCCATGGCCCTCTAAGAATTGGTCCTTTCCAGCCCCTTCCAGGTCTTCTCAAGCCAAACCCAGACCCAGCAAAAACCCCAGGTTTCAGTCCCAGGGGACTTGCAGAACTAAGCAGTGGGGGGGGCTCCACTTCCAAGTCTTGGAATAACAAGACTCCCCCCTATGGTAAACTGTCTCAATGACTTCCGTTTAAAATTTCCAAGCACTTACTTCTGACTGCCCCTTTGGGGGGAAAGATTGCTGTTCATGCAAAGAACTGGGAACTCATTACCCAGGACAAATGGGTTTTAAATATAGTGTCCCAAGGATACAGTTTTCACTTCCACACATTGCCAATGCCAAATGGGTGGCCGGACCTACCCCCAAATCAGTGGGCAGAGGCTCAAAACAAGTACTTTCTCTCTTAAGCATGGGGGCTATTCAACTGGTACCAGAAGAGGAAAAGGGACAAGGTTTTTACTCGAGACTTTTCCTGGTACCCATAAAAGACAAATCATGGCATCCTATTCTGGACCTGTCTACTCTAAACACCTTTCTGGAGATTCCAAAATTCAAGTTGCTGACTCTTCAATTACTTCCTATGCTAGGCAAAGACGCCTGGTTGACAACACTATATTTAAAAGAAGCATACCTGCACATCCCAATCAGGGAATCTTGCAGAAGATACCTACACTTCAAAGCAGGCTACACGCAGTATCAGTTTTCTGCACTGCCCTTTGGCTTATCTTCTGCGTCCAGGATATTCACAAAGTGCCTAGCTCCAGTTATTGCATTTTGCAGGCAAAGAAGTATTCAAATATACCTTTACCTGAACGATTGTCTAATTCAGGCAGAAAGCCAGGGCATACTTTTAAATCCTCTGGCCTTTGTAAAAAGGGTTCTTATTTGTCTGAGGTACACCATAAAAGAAAAAGAAATCACAACTGGTACCCTGTCAACAAAATACATTCCTGGGAGCAAGCTTGAATACAACTTCCCAGATGGCTTACCTCATGCCAGAAAAGCAAATTTGACAACTTACTTCAAACAAGTGACCACAAAAAACCCTGCTATCTGCAAGACAAATTCTGCAAGCCTTGGGGTTCATGGCCTCCTGCATTCTTCTAATTCTGTATGCAAGACTGCATATGAGGAAACTACAGTGGTATCTAAAAGGCCTATGGAGTCAACATTCTCACAGCCTAGAAACAATGATTCCTGTCAAACCTTGCCTACACCTAGAGTTCCTTTGGTGGGCAGAGGCGTGCCACCAAAGCAAGGGACTACCTTTCACACCACCCCCTGCCACCCAAACCCAAACAGATACATCAGACTGTGCATGGGGGGGCTCACCTGGCAGGGAAGTGCATTCAGGGCAAATGGAACCCAAGTCAAATGCACCTGCATATCAGTCAAAAAGAAATGTTAGCTGTACAGAATGCTTTTACAGCATTTAAGGACCACATTCTTCCAGGACAACACCACAGTTATGTGTTACATAAACAAGCAGAGGGGTACACATTCTTTCCCCCTCTGCAGACTAGCCATGGCATTGTGGAACACAGCCTTGAGCTACCAAGTGCACCAACAAGCTGAATTCCGTCAAAGAAAATTAAATACACTGGCAGACAGACTAAGCAGAAACTTCATGGACCCACATGAGTGGAAACTGGAACCAAGGATTTTCAGCATGTTGACAAGCGAATGGGGGAGCCCAGATATAGACCTGCTTGCCTCCCCCCAGAACTACAAATTGGACACATTTTGCACAAGGACTCCCCACAAACAAGCCTGGAAAATGAATGCTTTGTCCTTCAGCTGGAAAAACCTATCAGTCTATGCCTTCCCCCTGCTGCCTCTGCTCTCCAAAGTACAACTAAAAGTCAAACAGGACAAACCAAGGATGATTTTGATTGCTCCAGACTGGCCGCGCCAATGCTGGTACCCCCTCCTGTGCAGTGTGTCACTGTTTTCTCCTTGGCACCTGCCTTAGACGCCTTCCCTGCTTTCTCAGCAGGAGAAACAGATTCTGCACCCTCAGCTTCCAACACTAAACCTTGCAGCCTGGCTACTTAAACTCTCCCTTACCATCCCTCAGCAAACCTGTGATGGATGGCATCTTGGAGACAAGGAGGCCTAGTACTAGAAAATCTAATGCAGAAAAATGGAAGACATTCTGTGCCTGGAACCAATCTCAAGGGATGAGCACAGCAGCGCCCAATTTACCTCAGATTTTACAGTACTTAACTGAGATGCTTCAAAAGGGCCTGTCTTTTTCCTCCATTAAAATGCACGCCTCAGCCATTTCAGCTCATTACAACACAGAACCCTCCCCTCTTCTCTCATTTACTGCTCAAGCAGTTCCTTAGAGGGGCCAAAATTTTGAGACCACCCAGGAGAGCTCCATCCCCAGCCTGGGACCTTAACTTTGTATTGGAGAAACTCACTCTACCTTCTTTCAAGCCAACTTCTACCGCAGACTTAAAATTTCTTTCTTGCAAAACAGCTTTTCTTTTAGTAATCACTTCAGCTAGAAGGGTATCTGAATTACAGGCCCTTATGGCAGTGGAGCCTTTCATCATCATTCATGCGGACAGGTTGTCACTCGGAACCAATCCATACTTCATGCCTAAGGTGGTATCCAGTGTGGCTCTTAATCAGTCCATTCATTTGCCAGCCTTCTTTCTTAATCCACAGAAAAAAGGGGAAACGGATACTACATTCCTTGGATGTGCACAGACAACTTAGATTCTACTTGGACAGAACTAAACCTCAAAGAAAATCTGAACAACTGATGGTAGCATTTGCTGCAGGGGCAGAGGGGAAGGCTATTTCAAAACCATTTCTAAATGGATAAGCCGTTGCATTCATTTCTGCTATAAGCACCATGGAAAACCTATCCCCCAGGGGATCGGACCTCACTCCACCAGGGCTGCATCTACTTCTACAGCCTTTCTCAGAGGCGGTCCTACCAGGGACATCCTAGAAGCTTCTACCTGGAGTTCTGTACATACTTTCACCAAGCATCATTTGCCAATTTTCTCTAAATCCAGAGCTGGCTTTGCCACTGCAGTCTTGCAGTGCCTTATAGCTGACCCTAATGCTATCTAACCTCCTCCTCCCAACCATAGCTTTGGGAATCTACCCAAATGTAATGACTGCAACAGTGAAACACGAAGAACATAGTACAGTTGTGTACACTTACCATAAATGTAGATGTTTTGAGTGTATTCACTGTTGCATTCCTGGTTACCCTCCCTCCTGCCCCCTAACTTCTTTTGGCTGTACCTCTGCTTTTCTATACTGTGCTTAAAAGCCTTTTTGGTGTATTTGCTTTTTTGTTGGAGGTATACCTTTGCGTTTTTGTGTTTAATTGCTTCCCATTACTGGGGCACCTGACATCTGTGGCATGAAAAACTGATGTAATGACGTTGGCTGCATGTTTTATACCCCTGACGACCTGACGTCATGGAAGAAGGGACAGCAGCCAACGCAGGACCCAAGACTTTGTTAATCAGGCTGACTGAGGGCAACCTGCAAGCAGATTACCCAACTGTAATGACTGCAACAGTGAATGCACTCTAACATCTACATTTATGGTAAGTGTACAAAACTGTACTTTTTGAATGCCTCTAAAATGCCTTCTAAATCGGAAACCTTTTTTCAAGTTTCTTTTATTTTGTTAGATTTAAAAATCTTTGTTCTGTTTGCTAATCTCCATTGATTTTTAGGATTCATAGAACAAGGATTCATTTTTATTTTCTCTAAATTAATCATAGTTTTATGATGTAATGTTTCTCAATTCTCATCAGCTTCTTTTGTTAAATGTTAATATCTAATTTAAGTTTATCAACTTTTGTTTGCATGTGTATTATTCCATTGTGTTTTCTTATTAATACACCAAGATAAAATTTTATCATATAGATATGATTTTAAAGAATCCCATGCATGTCTCAGATATATCCTCAGTAAAGTTTACATTTATAAATGATTGAATTTCTTTTTTATAAAATTCCTTAAAATCTTTCCGATTTAGTTATATGTGATCGAATTCCAGGGTATGTTTTTTTGGTATCTGTTTTCAGTTCAAACACAGTTGCATTATGATTGGATAAAGGACATGTAACAACTTTAATTTTGTTTAATTTTCCTATTATATCACTTGAAACATGCATTGTTTATCCCAGTCCATGACAAATTGAAAAATGAGTAAAAAAAAGAATGAATTTGATTCTGAAAATTAATTTATATTTGTAATATTAAACATATCTCTGAAGTCTACTAATGACGACGCTGGTATCCTGTGTATATTTATTGTATTATCACATTTATTCAAAGTACAGTTAGCTAAAATTATAACTTCTTTTAGACTGTTTTATAATCTCTTCAGGTTGTTGATTAACCACTTCAACTCTTAATCCTGGACTCAGATAAAGGATAGTATGTATTTTCTTAGTTAATTTTAATGATAATAGACAAAACATCCCGTATCTGTCATTATATGTATTGATTAGTTTAGGCATTAATGTAGAGTTTTTCCATGAAATTGCAAATCCTCTTTTCTTTGTTTATAATGTGAGCTAATAAGCACTGAATAGGTATTTGTATTAAGTCTATTTATGTCTTGTAGTAAATGTCTCTTGTAAGAATACAACTTGGGTATTAAACATTTTTAAATATTTGTTTAAACTCCCCCTTTTACAACTGTTATTCAGAACATTAACATTGTTAGAAAGTTAGAAGTACATTTCCTTCACGTTAAATCTGTAGAGGTATAATTAGCGATATACTGTTAATATAAGAAAAAAATATGAATGAAAAAAAAATGCACATGTTTATCCAACAAACTGAAGTGAATATCTGTAGGCACCATATTATAAGGAAACATTGAAATGTTAAATATTTAAATAAAAAGTAAACCACACAATCCAATCCCTAAGGTTTAAGACCCCACATTAGAATAGCATCTCTCTTCAAACATTTCCTCTTAAGACTCCTCCTAAGACAAACTCCCTCCCTGACTATTTGAGGAATTGATTTTATACAGAACGTTACTCATTAAACAAGTATTAATGAGTTATATATGCTTATCTCATATGTTTCAAGATTATGTAATTGAAAATAATTTAACATAATATTGATTTATTGTGAATATTTTAAGTACTTAAAAGAACACTATATAAGGAACCCTCAATTCAAATTGAGTAGATCTTTACAAGTGAAAATATTAACAGACATGAGACTTAGTTTACTAGACTCTTCAGATTTATACATCTACTAATGTGCCCATTCTCCAATAAGTGCCACACGTCCTTAAAATGTACCCGATTTATTGTACACCAGATAAATTTAGACACATGCATCTACCAGACCGAGGGGAGCTTCAATCAAAAATCTACAGAAAAACATTTTCAAACAATTATTTAGAATATACAAGCTGCCATCCCTATAAATTGAAACAAAATATATTCAAGGGACAGTGTATTCGAGCTGCACAAATGCCAGCAGACTGTGGTATAGAAATGCTTTATTAAAGCATGTATAAATAGAGCAGTAACAAACCGGTTTCGGGTAAGCAGGTTAAGTAGTCTTCATCAGTGTCAAGTCCAAAAGCCATCAAAATCATTGCCCTTATATATCACCAAGTGGGAACAAAATTCATGCTCATTAGTTGATCAGAAATTCTCATTAAGCCCTGGTGGGAATAACCCACCCAACATAATGATCCATTTTTTTTCTTTTGTATTTAATATTGAATGCCACACAGCTTTATTGGTTGTGTTCCCCATAATCCTGGCTATAATAATAAATCTAAAATTCGCATTCTTGTGTGCCATTGAATGTTTATACAAAGCATTACTGGATTTTTTGGTCCTAATATCACTGCAATGTTCGGGTATATGTAGTCTCAAGGGTCTAGAAGTTTGCCCTATATAAAAGGCCGAGCAGGTGCATGTCGCAAGATAAATCACCCAGTCAGTTCCACAATTGGGATAAAACCTGATTATATAAACAATACTTGTGTTCCTGATGCTGAACTGTTTGGATTTCATCAACCTATGGCCATGTGTGCAGTGTCCACAAGGGACAAAACCAGAAAGTAAATCATCTGTCATAGTTCTTTGAGTGGGATTCGGGGTGTATTTAGAGCCATGTTTGAAATGATTGAAATGTGATCCAAGAGTCCTTTCTCTACGAAAGGAGAAAGAACACGTGTCCTGAAGAAACTCCGATAACCTATTGTCTGCTAGGAGGATATTCCAATGTCTTGGGACGCTGTCCAGTAACATTTTGGTGTTTCTGCCATAGGTGGTTACAAACTGAATCACTGATTCTCCCCCCTGTGTTTTATCTTTGTACTTCAAAAGGTCCTTTCTGTCTAATCCTGGGACCCAATTACTGGCAGTGAGTATATCCCCAGATTTATAACTCCTATATTTGAACCTCATAATCAGGTCCTGCTTGAAATGTTCGCAAGTAGCTGGATGTGAGCAGATATGCTTCAGCCAAGGAAATTGAGATTTGGGAATGATGATGATCGTGTTTCACTATTGCAGTCATCACGCTTGTGTTATCTGCCTGCAGGTAGCCCTCAGTCGGCCCGAATACCAGAGTCTTGGGGTTTCTGCGTCGGATGCTGTCGCTTCTTCCATGATGTCAGGTCGTCAGGGGTATAAAACATGCAGCTGACACCATTACATCAGCTTTTCTTGCTAAGCGGAGCCCGAAGCAGTTAGCAAGTGCCGGTCGGCCGCCTCCTGAAATTTTCGTTTTTTCAAGTTTCAGACCTAAAGTCTTCTAAAACATGAGTACCCCATTGGGGATCCTTTTTTTCCTTATTCTGTCCGATGTCAGAAAAAATTAATAATGGTCTTGGCTGTGGAAAGCAAATACCTCACAGAGATTTTCATTCTTACTGCATCACCTGTTTAGGCCCAGACCACAGTGTTCCTCTGTCGGTTTTGTGCCCTGTTTAACACCTGAACTGTTCGTAGTTGGGCTATTTTTGTCGCTAACTTCTTTCTCTCTTTCTCCATATTCCAAAATAGCTTCCATAAGCCATCTGACTACCGATCTTCTGAAAAAACGTAAGGATAAAGACAGACCGCATAGTTCCAAAACTGCCGCCGACACTTCCGTTAAGCTAGTCGCCAGTCTGCCGATACTCAGTGAGGTGCTTTCGCAGCCCCTAATATCTGCTTCTGCAGATTCGCAGGCCTTTTCTGAGACCCAATTGTAGTCCCGTATGCCCCGAGATGCTTCTTCGACTATGTAACCTGCCGATGTCTTTATCTTGGATGGGTCCGCAACTGCTGTGCAGGCACCAGCTTCTGAGGGTGTATTCAGGCCTTCTTATGTTAATATTAAACCAACTACTTAATTTCAAACCAAAAATACTGAGTTTCTCAGGCCTAGAGTTCGCACTACGCCTAGGAAACCAATGACCAAAGCACATTTTCGTGGCCCCATGCCACAGAAACAAATGCTTAGAATGACTGAATACTTTATTACCTTAATTAGGGGAAGCCAGCCTTCCCCCTTTAAATGATAAAGAATTGATTTTCCTTCTGATTCTTCAGATCATGAATCTGATGACTCTGACCCTTCTAATTACCAGGATATACGTTTATCTACCTATGAGGATTCTGATGCAGAGGATTCCATTCTCTCTACTTCCCCACCAGAGGATTTTGCTTTCGGTGAAACCCTGCATACCCTCAGAGAGCATTTCCACTGGGAGTGCCAGACTACCCACAGTCCAAAAAGAGACTCAGGGAATTTTTAAACTTGCCTCAGCACAGGCCTCTAGCTATCCCTCCTGTTCTGGAAATTGTAGATGATGTCTTCATGGAATCCAGTCTTACCCCTGATACTTTTCCACCAGCTTCCCGGAAACCTGACTGGTACTACAGAGTACATGACTCTCACAAATTCCTATTTAAGAATCCTACTGCGGATCCAGAGATCATTTCCTAGGGACCTAAAGGCATTAAGGCTACTACAGCCAAAAACCCTACCCCTTCGGACAGGGATTCTAGGTCTTTGGACAGATGGGGTAAGAAGGTATACACCTCTGCTACTCTTGCCATCAGGGCTTTAAATTGCCAGTTTCACATGTTAAAGTATCAGCAACATATTATGGAACTAATTAAACAAAAAAATTATGTTGATTCCTGAATGGGCAGAACATAAAGATTTACAAGAGTTAATACATTCTGCTAACCAGGTTGGAAAACATACTTTGCAATGTGGTTTTGAAGCCTTAGAAGCATCTTGCAGGGCTGCTGTCACTGGGTCTCTTAGAAGGCATGCTTGGCTTAAGGAACAAATCTTGCCAGACCATGTCAAAGCAAAATTACTAGCTGCTCCATTAAACCAAGAACTTCTGTTTGGCACTAAAGCAGAAGTCCTCAAAAAGATGGAGGAAAAAGCTAAATCTATGCAAACTGTTAAAGATTTACTACAGCTGCAGCCAACTACATTCAGTAGGCATCCCAGACCTTCTCAGTTCAAACCCAGGGGCAGCAGACCACCAAGACTACAGTCTCCGGTTATGCACAGATCTAAATAATGGAGTGCTCCCACCTCAAAATCAGGGAGTAGTAAGCCACCATCCTATGGAAAAAGTTCACAATTACTTGTCCTTCACCCTTCCAAGCCTTGCCCAAGTACTTGCACACTTAGGAGGAAAACTAGCCCTGCATGCAATAAAATGGGAGTACATTACCCAGGACAGATCGGTCTTGAACATTGTATCCCAGGGATACAGATTCTACTTCCACTCACTGCCAACCCCAAGTGAATGGCCATATATCTCCCAAAACCAGTGGGCAGAGGCCCAAAAGCAAGTACTTTCTTTTCTCATTATCAAGGCTATTCAACCTGTCCCAGCAGAGCAAAGGGGACAAGGTTTCTATTCCAGACTGTTTCTGGTACCCAGAAAAGAAAACTCTTGGCGCCCTATCCTGGATCTGTCTATTCTCAACACCTTCTTGGTGGTTCCAAGATTCAAAATGCTTACACTCCAACAGCTGCTTCCTATGAGGACACCTGGCTAGCCACCCTAAACTTAAAAGAAGCTTATCTGCACATCCCCATAAGGGAAAAGAAATCACATCTGGTACCCAGCCAAAAGATTGTATTCCTGGGAGCAAGCTTGAACACAACTTCCCAGATGGCATTCCTCACTCCAGAAAAACAGATTTGTTTGACAAACTACTTCAATCTACTGGCCACCCAAACCCAACTATCTGCAAGAAAAATATTGCAGTCCCTAGGGTTCATGGCCTCTTGCATTCTACTAATTCCATATGCAAGACTGCATATGAGGAAACTTCAACGGTATTTAAAAAGTCTCTGTTGTCAACATTCTCAGGACTTGGAAACAATTATTCCTATCATTCCTTGCCTAAGGACAGAGTTCCTTTGGTGGGCCGAGGCCTGCTACCACAACAAGGGACTCCCTTTCACTCAACTCCCCGCTGCCCAAACCCTAACAGACACATCTGTCTATGCATGGGGGGCTCACATGGCAAGAAAATGTATTCAAGGCAAATGGAGCCCAAAACAAATACACCTGCATGTCAATCAGAAAGAAATGTTAGCTGTACAGAATACACTGACAGCCTTCAAATACCTTATTCGTCCAGGGCAACTATTGACAAAGACAGACAACACCACACTTATGTGGTACATAAACAAGCAGGGAGGAACCCATTCCTACCCACTCTGCAGGTTAGCTATGGCTTTGTGGAACACAGCCTTGAGCAATCAAGTGCACCTGCAAGGTCAATTACTGCCAGGCAAACTAAATTCACTGGCAGACGACTTGAGCAGAAATCTTAATGGACCCACACGAGTGGAAACTGGATCTCCAAATCATTCAAGCTTCTGATCCACAGGTGGGGGGGGCACAAGAAGTGGACCTCTTTGCTTCCCCGCAGAACTATCATTTGAGCAAATATTGCATCAGAACTCCCCACAGCCAAGCATGGAAAGTGGATGCCCTGTCCTTTACATGGGAAAACCTCTCAGTCTGTGCCTTTCCCCCTCTACCCCTCCTCTCGAAGGTTCTACTAAAGATCAAAAAGGACAAGCCAAGGACAAGTCTGATTTTACCAGACTGGCCACACCAGCACTGGTACCCACTTTTGCGCAGTCTGACAGTAGTGCCACCATGGCACCTGCATCAGATCCCTTCCCTGCTGTCCCAGCAGGAGGGCCAGATTTTCCATCCTCAGCTGCAAACCCTGAACCTAGCAGCCTGGCTTATCCCCTCAACACTTCACCAGCAACCCTCATTAAACAGGTGCTGGATGTCATCCTTGAGGCAAGGAGGCCTAGTACTAGGAAATCCTATTCAGAAAACTGGAAAAGATTCTGTTCCTGGAGCCAGTCTCAGGGAATGGATACAACCGTGCCCAACTTACCTCAAATTGTAAATTACCTAACAGAACTGCTCCACAAAAGCTTATCCTCCTCTTCAATTAAGAGTCATGCCTCTGCCATCTCAGCTCATTACAATACTGAGCCATGCCTCTTCTCTCACCCTCTGGTCAAACAGTTCCTGAGAGGAACTAAAATTTTAAGACCCCCCCCAGGAGAGCTCCCATTCCAGCCTGGGACCTTAGCTTTGTATTGGAGAAGCTCACGCTTCCTCCCTTCGAACCTTCTTCTACAGCAGAGTTAAAATTCCTATCTCGGAAAACAACCTTACTTCTAGCCATCACTTTAGCAAGAAGTGTGTCTGAATTACAGGCCCTTATGGCGGTGGAACCCTTCGTTATCTTCCATGTGGACAGGGTTTCCCTCAGGACTAACCCATCATTTCTGCTGAAGGTGGTATTTAGTGTGGCTTTAAACCAATCCATTCATTTGCCAACCTTTTTCCCTAATCCTCAGAATAAAGGGGAAAGGATCCTGCACTCCATGGACGTGCACAGGCAGCTTAGGTTCTACCTGGACAGGACTAAACTTTTCAGAAAATCTGACCAGCTGCTAGTCAGCTTTGCTACAGGGGCAGAGGGCAAGGCCATTTCAAAGCAAACAATTTCTGAATGGATAGCCCACTGCATCCATTTCTGCTATAAACACCTTGGAAAACCTACCCCACAGGGGATCAGAACCCATTCCACTAGAGCTACCTCAACCTCTATAGCAAGGGAGTCCATACCAGGGACGTCCTGGGAGCTGCAACCTGGAGTTCTGTACATACCTTCATCAAGCATTACCACTTACCTATCCTTTCTAAATCCATAGCTGGATTTGCCATAGCAGTCTTACAAGGCCTGCTAGCCAGCTCTAATGCTTCTTGACTGCCTCCATCCTTCCTCAGCTTTTGGGAATCAACCCAAGTGTGATGACTGCAACAGTGAAACACGAAAAACATAGTACAGTTGTGTACACTTACTGTAAATGTAGATGTTCGAGTATATTCACTGTTGCAGTCCTGGTTACCCCTCCCTCCAGCCCCCTGACATCTCTATACTTTTTACCTATCCTTTTTTTTTGGCCATATCTTATAACAATGGTATTTGTTTTACTGGGGGTGTTCCACACCATGTAATTGCTTCCTATTTTGGGGGCTCCTGACATCGGGGGCAAGAAAAACTGATTTAATGGCATTGGCTTCATGTTTTATACCCCTGACGTCATGGAAGAAACGACAGCATCCGACGCAGCAATACCAAGATTCTGGTATTTGGGATGACTGAGGGCTTCCTGCAGGCCGATAACCTAAATGTGATGACTGCAACAGTGAATACACTCACACATCTACATTTATGTTAGGTGTGCACAACTGTATCTTCTTTGTAATGTGTGGTGGGTGAAAACTAGATGCATGTAGGCGGGAATTTTACTTTGGATACTTACGGTAAACCTCCGTGTGTAAAGTATGATAGACGTTTCTGGTAACACATCCAAAAAGGTCATCTTTTGGGCATCATAGTTGATTGTTAAGTGTATTCCTGACTTACTGCTGTTCAGGTATTCCACAAACTCCTGAAGATATTTAATGTCTGCTCTCCACACCATCCAGCAGTCCAGATAACACCTCCATATGTCTATTTCCTCTAAATATGGTATGGCTGATGTCATAAATGAGATGTTCTTGTGTAAATACCATAAAACAATTGGCATAAATGAGGGGCAAAGGATGCCCCCATGGCCATACCCTGGACCTGCCAGTAGCATTTGTTTTGATAATAAAAACAGTTTTGGTCAGAACGTGTTCTGCTAGACAGATCAGAAAGGTGTTGAACCTTGGTGGATATAGTTCAGATCTGTATAAATAGTACTCAAGTGCCTATAACCCAGCCCAATGGGGAATATTGGTGTACAAAGCAGATATGTCCAAAGTACATCATAACCAACCTGGTTCTAATTGCATATCTGAGATAGATTATAAAAATTCAGTAGTATCTTGGACCCTGGAGCGAACCCATTTGAGTAAAGGTTGTAAATGCTTTGTTAAGAATTGAGAAAGTGGTTCCTTGATGGAACCCTTATCTGAAACAATGGGTCTTCCCAGTGGATGATTAAGACCTTTATATATTTTTGGAAGTAAATAAAGATATTGGCTCCTGAGATCAGATACGGTTTAGTGATATAGTATTGAATCGGATATGATGCCCTCCTCCTTAGCAGACAAAAGAAATTCATCAGTTTGTTTCTTAAAACTAGGACTGGGGTCTAGAGGCATACGTATATAGCACCACCCATCATTCAGTTGCCTTTCTGCTTCAGCGTTATATTGCACCCAGTCCATAACAGCCACTGCCCCTCCCTTGTCCACAGCTAGAATCACCAAATTTTTATTATTTTCCATTTCCTGTAAATCCTGTTGTTTGATCTTTGAGAGGTTGTTGGGCTTAATGCCAGATTCCCTGAAATGAAATTGTAGATCTTTGAGAATGCTTGTTTGGAACATATGAACATTTTCTGATGCATGGGGGGGATGAAGTTGGATTTGTGGTACTTAAATGCATCCTCTTTAGAGTTTCAAATTATTGCAAGTGCAATTTCAAATTTAGCAGGCGGCAAAAGGATGTAACATCCTGTGCAAGAGAGTCCTCAGAAACAAAGAAGCCAGGTACAAAATTTAGCCCTTTATTTAACAGTTGAATATGAAGTTGTGACAAGGATTCTGATGAAATATTTAATACATTATTGCTTCCAATTATTTTTGTATAATGAGTTTGAGTAAGCCCTCACTTAGTGTGTTTTCTCCCTGCCCTTCTTGTCCTTACCCCTAATGGGTTTTGTGAATTACTATGTTTGGACAAAGGAGAATGTGTGGTATGCTGTATATCTAGGTCTGTGGCTGCAGATGAATCATCCCCAGATGTCCCATTATGAGATGATGTGGACTTCTTAAGACTGGACCTGGGCTGTTTATGCTTAAGAATTCTCTTATTCCCATTCTGAAATTTGACATGTTTGTGCTGAAGGGATTACCCCTATCATAGTCCCCCATATATCTTTGAAAGTTATGCATTTTCATCTCCCCAAGTTGTTCTGAGTTGAGTAAATCCTGACTCAATTTGTTTAAACATGTAATATAGCAGTGTGGTTTAAGGCCATTCCACAGTACAACCTTGGCCCTCCTCTTCTTCTCCATATTTATTAATCAAAACCGAAACAACAATGAGTTTTCTTCTGCCCTCTTTCTTGATCTCTCCAAAGCCTTTGACATGGTCAACCACCAACTATTCGTACACACTTAAAACTATTCCCCATAGATGTCCAGGCTATCCATTGGTTCAAATATTATCTGAGTGGTAGACAACATGCTGTACTGTGGCAGAACAAACCATCTTCCCTTCTGCCTATCACCCTTGGGCTCCCTCAGGGCTCTATATTAGGATCCCTATTCATTTCTATCTTTATTAATGACCTGTACACAGTCATCCCAACAGCCACCTTGCATTCAGTATGCAGATGACTCCACTTTGATTTGCTGTGCCACCTCCACTTTAAGTCTGCAGACTCTATCCCAAAATTCTTTTAATACTGTCAAAAATTGGCTCTGTAATCGACGTCTCCATTAAATCCTAACAAAGTGAAGCTAAAGATTTTCTCCCCCACTTGTAAAGCCTCCGCTCCAACCTTTACTATAAAATCTAACAGTGGCACTGTCATTGTCCCATATCCCTGTACCAAATTCTTAGGTGTAACAGTTGATAACATCAAGTTTGATATGCATATTAATCAAACTGTTAAAAAAGTTAATAAACTTGGCTCACTGTACAAGATCAAACCTTTCCTCACTCCACTAGTTAGGACGGTAATTGCCTGTACACATCTAATTTCCTCCTTCCTTTATACATTCCCTCTCTTCATGAACTTGAGTAAGTCTGACCTTAATAAACTCTCTAGCTGCTTTAATCATCTTGCTAGATTTGCCTCTTTTGCAGCATACAGAACACACCACTGTCTGAACCTAGAGTCTGGGGTGGCTAGAATTGCCTATCCAACGTCAGTGCAATCAGCTAATAGTAGCACACAAAATTTTCTACCAACCTGTACACACATCCGTACTTAAAAAAAATTATCACCCCTTACAGCAGCCTCAAGACACTTCGCTCATCCAACAAATTACTAGTCCAAACCCTCAAAAGCAACAACTCCTTTGGAGACTCTCTATATGCCAACTTTGTTGGCAAAATATGGAACTCGCTTCCTGCTGAGCTTACTTCAGAACCCGTTCTAACCCAATTTAAAAAAAAAAATCTAAAACAGTACTTTAAAAGGCAATGGCTATGTCCTTGCTCTAATCCTGACTAACTCTGGCAATATATGAGTGTTGGAGGTCTTTTGGCCACCCCTACATTGCTTCATAATTGTTACTGTATAACAAATCAGATTTATATATGACAACATGAATTACTTTTATCCTATGTATTGTATATGTAACAGTGCTTTAACTTGTTTAATGTAACAGTTTTTCTGTATGTATGGAGCTTTTCTCCCCGAGCCTCCACTGAAAATGGAGAATTATCCATTCAGACTATCCCGGTCAACAAATGTAAAATAAATAAAATAAATCTGACACTCCATTGATCCCAATACAGTTGCAACTAATCCAGTAAACCACGAGTAATTTTTAATATGACACCTGCAGGAGAAATAGGTCTTTTGTAACAGCTGATAACATCTCATGCAGATGGCTGAGTCTTGCAATAAAGAAACTGCCTTAGAAACAAATAATTATAGTTTAATAACCACCTTTGTGCTTTTTCCCCTTTGTTCATATGTGCTGAATATTACTGCTACCAGTTTGTCTAAAGCTACAAGCAACAATAAATAAATGACCTTATGAAAGAATTATTACCTGCAGAAATTCTGTGTGAACTACTACTAGCACAGTCATTTTATTTTAAAGGCTATAATTGGTTGTGTAAAGGAATCATTATCTAATTCTTTGAAGTTTGTCTAACTGTATGTCTGTATTGGTTTATTGACTCATTTGATGTGATTTCATTAGTTACTGGGTTTGCAGGCCACAACAGAAAATTGCCTTTAGTACAGCAAAAGATGTTTGAGCTTATCAGATGAATGACAGGGCCATACATTATACTGTAAATTTGCACATAAAGTAGAACTCTAAATAGTTAACAAATGTATTTAAGTATAATGCCTGTTATTTGCTTAACACCTTGCATATTTCAGCAGCTGTGCATTACATGGCATTCCAAAATGTCTGATAAATCTGATTGTTTGCAACTACAGTGGTATATAAATACTGTCGTTAGGGCATACTTGTCAGACAAGTAGATACTGGCTAATGAATAACTTATTTGAATAAGTCTGCTTCGTGATCGTATAATATGTTTTAGAAATATGTTTACTTTAAATATTGCATTCATAAATATTTTATCAGAAGAAATGCCTAAAATGTATGTACCTATGAGGAAAAGGTTAAGGAAGATTTAAATGAATGTTGCTTTTTAGGGTAATTATTATGCAGTTTAAAACCAAAAGATTGGGTAAATAATATAACCATAATGACATCAGGCAAAATAAGAATGTACAGTGATACACCAGACAGGAAAAGAGGGATCCAGAGCACTGCTGACTGTTTAGGAAATAGTTTCATGTGTGTTTAATGTTAAATATTTTTAAATTCAGGATGCAGCCTGAGATTTTGTTCTAACAGACTAAACTCTAAGAATGAATCCCGAAGATAAGTATGTTAACATTCTGTTAGACAGACATGGTGAATTCTGTGGATTGTAAAGGACATTGCTGCATACCTCTCAACCTCATAGAGCAAGAATCTAGACAAAGCTGCATGTAAATGTAGGGCAGAGGTCCAAAATTAAGGACAATCTCTAAATATTGTTCCTTCAAACTCAGAAAGCCAATAGATTAACAGAGTTTGCACTAGCATGAATTTTCTGAAAGGCATAAAGTCCAAAATTCAAATGTCCGCTATCATGTTGCATCTTCAATCTTTAATGTTTTGCCATCAATCTGCCAAAAAAGTCTGTTTTATGAAAAACGGACTGAAAATATGAGACAAAAATCCTGACATCTTAAAATCTGTACTGTTGAGAGGCTTACACTATCGTGAAAAGGTGTGCTATAAGGCTGTGACTCATTCATTGGCTAGACTAAACCATACTAGTTTGAAACCCAAGAATGCAAACATCAGGTTCCTGCACCATGCCCCAAGTATACATGTTTTTTTACCTTTACCGCTGAAGATCTCAACAAATATCAAGAGAGGCTGCAACTTAATATGTAGTATGTACAAGATTAATCAACTCCCACCCATGTCACAAAAAACATTTACCATCACTCAGTGTAATCCCCATCTGTCAGACTTCATGAAATCATCCAAAATGCACCCCATGCATGTTACTACCTACCTCCGAAATTCATAGGAAAACAAAAGTCCTGAAACACCAAACACATTGCATCTTGAAAATACCTCTACGCTCCCTTTGCCAACAGCACCATCTCGAAGAACTAGTTTTCAAGGTTGGCACAACATATCTGAAATTTTTAGGCACCATACATAAGCATGTTTACGTCCCCCATCAAATCATTGGACCACCATGTGGATGTCTGCAATGTCAACGCCAAAGCATCAAAAACTAAAATATCACAAATATATATATATATATATATATATATATATATATATAGGATTACATTCGTGAATATCTTCACTTATTGGATTTATTGCAATTGCAACATTTTTGATCCTGTGGGGCTGCTTTCTTTGTGCTTTTTTGTTCTTCTAAAATATCACAAATGTATGTTTAAAATAGCAGTATATGAGGACCATTGTTGAGATGACCTTTAACCTGCAAACATGATGTCATTATTTTGGCATCCTATAGTTTGCACTACCAGAAGTCGCTGTGATATCAAAGGAAAAGAACAAAAGGATAAAAAAAAACAGCTTGACGTACCAGCAAAAAAACAACGAATTCAGGCAACAGTTCTTCTCAGAAACTGCACATGGTATAGCTCAAGCTAGTCTTTGAAGTTTGAATGTAAAAGTAACTGCTTTAAAGCAACAAAGTGAACAAGTGTATGTCCACAGGGGAAAAAAATGATATCTAATCGAGAGTCCCACACATAAGAAATGTCATTTAAACCAATACCTTTGCAAACTTTGACAAATTAAATCAAATAAAATAAGAATAATAATAGATATAAAAAAAAACCCACTTCAGCAGTAACTCCACCCAAGTCACTAGTACATAATACTAGTATTCAATAAAGTAATAAACAGCTAAAGATCTATACACCATAACTTCACATTACACAACCAATGCTACATCTAAGAAGAACCCAGCCCAAAAGACAAGACACTTCTTCATAAAAAGAAGACCTATATAACTATAGAATCTAGCCTAGAAGGGTGAAAAAAATAATTGTTTATTTATAAGTAATATATTTGTTAGTGACAGCGGTAAGTATTAGTTATTACTCATGTTATTAATTATGAAATAGTTAAATTACTTTGCCTTGTTTTGTGTTGGTGTATATATTTGCCTTTCCCTTCCATCATCCTGCTTGTATCAGTTATAGCTTTTTGTAGTGGGATAGAAATAAAATACCAAACATATGTACATATCTAAACCTAATAAATCAAAGAGAAAGATACATTTAATAAGTGTTTTTGTTTTTTAATGTTTTCTTCTTTTCATTTAGCAGCTTTCCATTCCTTTCTGCTTGTCTTTTTCAGTGAACCGATGCTCCATTCCATTTCTTCTGTTGAACTGTTGCTTTATTCCATTTCTTCTATTTGTTCCAAAATGTTGTTTGATGTTAAAAAGGATATAGCGGTTTCTATTATTTCAAAGGTTTTAGTACCATTTTTAAAAAATATTTTAATTCTAGCTGGAAATAGTAAATGTACTTTTTTTTTTATCAAAGGAAGGAACTTTTTTTCACTTTAAATCCATAGAGGAAGAGTAGTCATTGTCAAACCTTATTGTACTTTCATTTAGGTTAATCAGAGAATTTGACCAAGTAGCTTTCAACACTAGTTTCTTATCTTGGCAGGAAAAAAAAAATCGCACAGTTATGGATCTCTGATTTGTATTTACATTTTTGAATGAAGAATGAACCACTAGAGATCTGTGGGCTCTTTCTGTACCGTAAGATAAAGACTCAGGTAAATTCAAAGTTTTAGGAAGACGGGATGTGAGGAAATTAACCATGTTGTCTCCTGTTTTTTCAGGTAGTCCATAAATGCGCAAGTTGTTCCTTCTAGACCTGTTTTCAAGGTCATCTATTTTATTTAACAAATAAATATTTTGTTTTAATAAAAATTCAACATTATGTTCTTCAGAAACCCTTCCTTCTACATCATTTAGTGCCTCTTCCATACTAGTTATTTGGGTCTTCTGTTGGATTATTATTTCATGTAGGTGCTTCAGTTGTTTTGTGCATTTTTCTTTGAAATTATCTAGTTGATTGACCATTTTGCCCAGTTTTTTTGAAAGATCTTGTATACTAGTAAGAAGAGATTGTAGTTGCTTCTAGAGCGGCAAGTCCTGTGTGTTAGCTTTGGAGCAACTCATTTTGAAGATGATGTGGCATTTTTTCTACTTGAATGTTGACAGGAATTAATAAAATTAGAGATGTAAATTCCAGACGTAATCTTCCTAAATCTTAAAAAGAAGGTAGTCTTCAAATTTGAAAAGTTTACGATATCAAAAACTTAATTCCTGTCCGAAATATAATTTAATGGCTGACCTGAGAAACTAAGCTGTTAGGCTGTCACCATCTTGGCCATGCCCTGCATAGTCTTTTTCAATGTGTCGAGAATCTCATTTGAGTAAAGGATCTTCTACACATGCCGGGTTCCAGAGGAACTTCTTGAAGTCTTGTGGATGGAGAACATGCGATCTTGTTGGACTCCTACTCACAGGATGAGGATGGTTTTCCTGTGATGTCTTCTAGACACCTCAGTTCAAAGAGTTTTTCTTCCACTGGCAAAACAGATATATATTTAAATCTGAGTTTCTGCAGTCAGACTATGGTCTCAGCAGGGGAATTCCTCAGGATTCTGGGACTCGTGGCATCAACGATACTTATTGCAAGACTGGTTGTTTAATTTCTCCCAAGTGTTTTCAGTTAATCATGACTGGAATGGATCCCTTTTCTAAGTCAGGGTATAATTATACTTCATGAAATTAGTATAATTTTGGTCTTTGATGTTAGCCAACAGTGCAAGTTTGAGCAACCACAGTGTGCCCAGAATTGCCTTCATCAGTAATTCATACCTAGTTACATGTTTTGGTATGATTGTAAATTCTTTTAGTCCTATTGCTCCTACTGGAACTCTGAGTAAATTTATACCACATTACTATACTTCTCTGTACTGAAGAGACTGTAGCCACTGGGTGTAGCAGTTTCAATGGTCAATACTGTTATCCTGTTTTTCATTGACTGCTATATCTGTTTTTTTTTTTGCATCTATTTTTTGAGCCATTGCTAATAGGTGATCCCATTCAATGTAAGCATCATCATTCTCTGTAATACTTTGTGGTTCAAGTTTCCAGTGCTCCTCAGCTACTTCTATATTGCAGTATTTGCACAATCCCAAATGCAGCAGTTTTATGCTGTTCAGTATACAAAGCCCTCTGCTTGTGAGTGCATCAAACCCAGCAACAAGATGTATGACTATTTCCATTTCTGCTTTGTCGAACCTGTTGGATTTTTTTAAACCAGCATGCATATAGTCCACTATTCTGGAACTCCATTATTACCCTTTCATATTTTGGTTTTATTTCACCTCTCCTTAACTATTCCTGGATCAAATTTTCATTAGTATGAGGTTGTTCTAGATGATCTGTCTACTTACCCAATGTATTTGTGGACTTTGCAATATTTCTTTCCTTCTCATCTGATTTTTTTTTTTATGTTCTTTCTTTTACTTTTTGGCACATTCAGTTGCTGTCTGATATTTGTCTACTTCTGGTTTGATTTCTGTTCCTGCTTGATTTTGAATGTTTCCGCCTAACTTAGCAAAAATGTCATCTTAGACGATTTCTCCTCATGTTTTAAATTTTTAACAATGCAGACTGGACTTTATTTACAAGGCTACATCCCCAGGTGTTCTGCTGGAACTACCTTTGGTATTTTGAACTTTAATATTTTATGTTTGTGTGTGTGTACTGTTGCAGTCTTGTTTCCCACTATCCCCTTTTTCTATGTGTTAATTACTGATAGATGTGCATGTTCAGCCGCACCCACCCCCCCAAATCTTTTTCTCTGAATCTCAATCTCCTCTTTTTTTTTTGTCCAGGATTAATGGGAAGTCCATATTTTTCTTGCTGCAAACTCAACCTTATAAGGTAAGAAGACGCAAAGGAGATGCCTTTTTAGGAAGTTGCAGTGCTTTCAGCCTCAGGTGGGGCAAGAAAAACTGATGAATTACATAGGTGGATGCCATCTTTACGTAAGGTTGTGTTCATGTACAAGGGAAGGCAGCATTAGTACAGGGTAAGAAGGGGAAGAATGTTGAGCTTGCTCGACTGACAGTACAAGAGATACCTTTGCTCATAACTGAAACAGTGAACACTCTCAGAACATTTGTTATGGTAAGATTTTCATTGTGTTTCACTGTTGCAGTCCTTACAAAATGGGTTATCCGGCTCGCGGTAGCCCACAATCGGCCAGAATACCAAAGCTTTGGTATATGACGTCGGCTGCCTTCGGCCGTAAACCCAACATCCGGTATAAAGGAAGACAGCCAACGCCATTTCCTCAGTCTTTCTTGCCGCGGGGCCTGAAGCAGAAGCAGTTTGCACGAGTGCCAGTTGGCCGATTACCTTCTTTTGTATTCAGACTACTTCAGTTGAAGACATCCTCCGCTAAGTACCCAGTTGGGGACCCTCTTTTCTTGCTTTAACGAATGTCAGAGAAAGTTAATAACTCCTGCCTGTGGAAAACTGATTCCGCACCGTGATTTTCATTCTTACTGTATCACTTGCTTAGGCCTTGAGCACGGCATCCCTAATTGTGATCTCTGTGCTTCTTTTTATCCGCGTTCCATACGCTGTAGAACTAAAATTTTATATAAGCATTTTGGAGTTTGGCCTAGTTCATCGGTATGGCATCTTCTGGTCTCCCAACTTCCGATGTTCCTTAGAAGCGCAAGAATAAAGATCGTGACAGACCTAGGGTCAGGTTGGCCAACGAAGTTCCAGTTAAGTTGGACGTCAGCCCAGCGGTTCTCAGTGAGGCGCTTTCGCAGCCCCTGCAGTCCGCGGATGTTCAGCTGCAGGCCTCTGCTGAGACCTTTTTGGAGTCTTCCATGCCGCAGGCTTCCACTTTGTCTTCTGACCCTCTGCCAGTCGCTACCTTCAATGGGTCCGGAGCCACTAAGCAGGCCCCGGCTTTTGAGGCATATTTTCTTCGGCCTGAGACCAGACCCAGACCCACGGCCTTGGTTCAGACTACCGCTGTGGCTAGACCTCCTGAGTCCCTCCGGCTTTCTAGCAGACCTTCCAACCGCAAATTTACTCAAAAGCAGGTGCCGGCCTCCCCTCAAATTCCTCAGTCACAAATGATTAAAATGGCTAGTGATCTTTGGACTCTTATCCGGGGCTCTCAACCACCTCCTTCTAAGAGGGCTATAGAATTGTCTCCTGAAGTTTTGTCTCCCTCAGGTTCTGATGTTTCCAGCAATTCTGCTGATGAAGAGGAAGACCCTCAACTTTATTCTGGTTTTGAGGATTCTGATGCAGAAGAATCTATCCCTTCTGCTTCCCCAGACGGTTTTTTTCTTTTGGAGATACTCTGAATACTCTTAGAGAGCATTTCAAGTGGGAGAGTCAGGACTATCCTCAGTCTAAGAAAAGGATTAGGGAGTTCTTGGATTTACCACAGCAGAGGCCCCTGGCTATCCCTCCAGTGTTGGAAGTAGTTGATGTTTTCATGGAGAATTCTTTTACTCCTAATTCTGTTCCTCCTGCTCCCAGGAAACCTGACAGGTATTATATAGTTCCTGATTCTCATCAGTTTCTTTTTAGGAATCGTCATCCTGATCCAGCGACTATTTCTCAGGGCCCTAAAGGTGTTAAGGCTACAGTTGCAAAAAATCCTGTTCCCTCTGATAGAGAATCTAGGGCCTTGGACAGGTGGGGAAAAATGTTTATACCTCTGCCACCCTTGCTATTAGGTCTGTTAATTATCTTTTTCATATGCTTAAGTTTCAGCAGCATACATTAAAGGCTATTAAGGCTAAAATTACTAGTGTTCCTTCCCTGGCAGAGTAAGCACATGCAAGATTTATTGAATTCTGCCACTCTTGTGACTAAATGTTCATCGTGCATACAGCTGCAGTCATAACAGCTGGGTTATCCTGCCATCAGGCGGGTCCTCGGTCGGCCGAATTCCAAAGTCTAGGTCCGGCGTCGGTTGTCGTCGCTTCCTCCCTGACGTCAGTGCGGCAGGGGGTAAAAAAGAACCAGCCAACGCCATCTTCTTCAGTCTTTCTTGCCACGCGGTGCCTGAAGCAGAAGCAGTTCGCAAGTGCCGGTCGGCCAGCTCCTGAGATTTACGAAAATATTTCAGCCGAAGTGTTCTTGAAAGCTATGTACCCCGTTGGGGAAACTTTTCTTGCCTCAGACCGATGTCAGACAAAGTTAATAATTGCATTTCATGTGGGAAGCAAATACCGCATAAGGATTTCCATTCTTTCTGTATTCCTTGCTTAGGCCCAGACCACAACGTCTTGACCTGCCGTTTTTGTGCTAGATTCAACAAACGCACTATTAAGCGTCAGGCGGAGTTCACCCACCACTATTTTGGTAAAAAATTTAATTACATTATGTCGTTGGATACTCCGACTCCAGTTTTGAGTAAAAGACGCAAAGATAAGGACCGACATATGAGGTCCGCGACTTCTACCGACACCACGCTAAAGCCGACTACCGGTGCTCTGGTTCTCAGCGAGGCGCCTACGCAGCCCCCGAGTACCGATGACACTTCATTACCGGTGTCTTCTCTGCCCAAGGTCGCAGGCTCCTCGGCCCCCATTCCGACTACAGATACAGACGCCAGTCTTGGTGGGGAAACTCAGAGTTTAGACAGGCCTGCCACTTCTCAAGGTGTCTTCAGGCCTTCCTCCTTTTCCATTAAGGCTTTCACAAAATCTAAAGCAGCCATGAAAACTAAAAAACAAGGACCACATACCCCCTCTCAAGGCCCCATGCCTAAAAAACAGATGCTCAAAATGGCTGAGGATTTGATTACTCTTATCAGGGGTTCTCAACCCCCCTCGGACAAAAGGCCCAGATTGGAGGAAGACTACCCTTCCTCAGATCAAGCCTCTATTACCTCAGAACATTCTGAGGACCAGGAATATTCATATTCCCCTTTTGAGGACTCTGATGCTGAGGAGTCCATTCCCTCGGTCTCCCCCCCTGAGGACTATTCTTTTGGGGAAACCCTACATACCTTGAGGGAACACTTTCACTGGGAAGGCCAAGATTACTCAGATTCCAAGAAAAGGCTCAGGGATTTTCTCTTGCTTCCCCAGCACAGGCCTCTGGCTATCCCTCCTGTCTTAGATATATTAGATGTGTACACAGAAGCCAGCCTCAACCCAGATTCTTTACCTCCAGCTCCTGTTAAACCTGACAGGTATTACCGGGTTCCTGATTCACACCAGTTCCTATACAAAAGCCATGCTGATGACCCAGAAACTATTTCACAGGGTCCCAAGGGGAATTAAGGCCTCTACTGCTAAAAACCCATTACCTTCAGAGAGAGATTCCAGAGCTTTAGAAAGGTGGGGGAAAAAGATGTACACCTCTACCACTTTAACCATGAGGGCATTAAACTTTCAGTTCCATATGTTAATATCAACAGTTTTTGTTATCTCAGTTGAAAAGCAAAATGACACAACCTGAGCAACCAGATTTAAAGGAGTTGCAGGATTTGTTGCATAGTGCAGAGCAAGTGGGTAAACATACCTTGCAGTGTGGTTTTGATGCTTTAAAGGCCTCGTGTAGAGCTGCTGTTACAGGGTCTGTCATATGTAGACATGCTTGGCTCAAAGAGCAAACCTTACCAGATCATGTCAAAGCTAAATTACTAGATGCACTTCTTCAAAAAGATGTATTGTTTGGTGTTAAAGCTGAGGAGGTACTAAAGAAAATGGAGGAAAAGGCAAGATCAATGCAAACAGTGAAAGATTTCCTACAGGTACAACCTCCATGTTTCAGCAGAAACTGGCCTTCAAAAAATTGGTCCTTTCCAGCCACGGACAGACCTCAAAGAGGCAGATACAGGCGCCCGAGGGGTAGAGGGCAATCTCAAGGATCATTCAGAGCCAGACAATGGCAAGCACCTACCCCAAGAGGTGGAGAAGATAGATCACAGTCATTCAGAAAGCCGACACAATGACTTTCCTCTTTGCATGCCAAGCAAAGCTTTAATGGAAGCACCTTTAGGCGGAAAACTGGCATTATTTTCAAAAAATTGGCATATTGTCACAAAAGACAAATGGATCCTGGACATTATAGACAGAGGCTACAGATTCCACTTTCACACCCTTCCAAAAATGAGAGGCATGCCAAACCTGCCACAAAATCAAAGGGCAGAGGCACAAAAACAAATTTCAGCTCTCATGGACATGAAAGCTATTCAAGAGGTACCTGCAAATGAACAAGGTCAAGGTTTTTATTCCAGACTATTCCTGGTACCAAGGAAGGACAAAGATTGGAGACCTATTTTAGACCTATCCATCCTAAACACATATTTACTGCACCAAAATTCAAGATGCTCACATTACAGCAGCTTCTTCCCATGCTGGGCAAGGAGTCTTGGCTGGTAACATTGGACCTCAAGGAGGCATACCTGCATGTCCCTATCAGACAAGATTGCAGAAGATACCTCAGATTTCTTGCAGGTTCAACCCATTATCAATTCTCTGCATTGCCCTTTGGCTTATCTACTGCGCCCAGAGTGTTTACGAAATGCCTGGCATCAGTAATTGCCTTCTGCAGACTTCAAGGGATACAAATATACCCATATCTGGACGACTGCGTGATCCAAGCGGACAGCAAGCACATACTTCTGAAACACCTGGCGTTTGTAATAAAACTGTTGAACTTTCTGGGATACACAGTCAACAAAAAGAAATCAAAACTAATACCCTCTCAAACAATAATTTTCTTGGGTGCCAGCTTAAATACAAACACCCAGATGACCTACCTCACGCCAGAGAAGCAAGGGCAACTATCTCAATACTTCAGCAAAATGGCAACCTTCACCAGGCTGACTGCAAGGAAAGTCCTGCAGGCTCTGGGATTTATGGAATCTTGCATCCTGCTGATCCCATTTGCAAAGCTGCATATGAGGAAACTTCAATGGTACCTAAAAAAAACTTATGGTCTCAACACAGCCACAGTTTGGAAACAATTGTACCACTCATTCCATGTCTTCAAAAGGAATTTCTGTGGTGGGCTCAAGCATGCCAAAGAAACAATAGGTCTCCCCTTCTGCATACCTCAAGCAAATCAAATCATCACAACAGACGCCTCGGACTACGCCTGGGGGGGGCGCACATGACAAATCAGTGCGTTCAGGGAAAATGGTCCCAAAAAGAGAAGCACCTACACATCAATCAAAAGGAAATGCTAGCAGTGCAAAATGCTATTATGGCCTTCAAAGACCTACTGCATCCAGGCCCGCTATTGATAAGGACAGACACCACCACAGTGATGTGGTTCATAAACAAACAGGGAGGAACTCATTCATACCCCCTGTGCAGACTAGCCATGTCCCTTTGGAACACTGCTCTGGAATTGCAAATCCAACTTCAAGCACAATTCCTGCCAGGGAAGGAAAACACACTGGCAGACAGCCTAAGCAGAAATATGACAGATCCACACGAATGGAAGTTGCATCCTCAAGTTTTCGCAAAGATAACTGAGGCATGGGGGGCAACCAGACATAGATCTCTCTGCTACCCACAGAAATTACCAACTGAAAAAATTTTGCTCAAGGACCTATCATCCACAGGCCTGGAAAGTGGACGCACTTTATTTCAGTTGGACAACATCAACGGTCTATGCCTTTCCACCTCTTCCTCTGCTGCCCAAAGTTCTATTAAAAGCCAGAGCAGAGAGGCCAAACATGATTCTCATTGCTCCAGACTGGCCAAGACATCACTGGTATCCACTCCTGAAGAGCCTGACGCATTCCCCACCATGGATCCTGCCTCTAGTGCCTCTTCTGTTGTCCCAGCACAACTACAAAACTCTTCACAGTCAGCTGAAAATCCTCAATCTAGCCACATGGAGAATCCCTTGATTTCCCAACAGACCTTCCTCTCCAAGGAGGTGCAGGATGTCATCTTGGAGGCCAGAAGACCTTCTACTAGAAAAGCCTACTCTGCCAAATGGAAACGGTTTTGTGCCTGGAATCAGAAAAAGGGCCAGAATCCTTGGGAAATAAATTTACCTCAAATATTACAGTACCTAGCTGAGATGTTAAACAGTGGACTTTCCTTCTCCTCCATCAAGATCCATGCTTCAGCCATTTCTGCACAATACAACACAGATCCTCCTTTATTCTCTCATCCTCTCTTAAGACAGTTCCTCAGAAGGGCTAAGAATATAAAACCCCCAAGGAAACCACCAGCACCTGCTTGGGACCTCAACTTCATTTTGGAAAAACTGACCCTGCCTCCATTTGAGCCAGCTGCTTCAACAGAACTGCAATATTTGTCATGGAAAACAGCCTTTCTTCTGGCTATCACCTCAGTACGCAGGGTTTCGGAACTACAGGCCCTCATGGCTGTGCAACCTTTCATCATTTTCCATCAGGACAGAGTTTCCTTACGAACCAACCCTTCCTTTATGCCAAAGGTAGTATCCAGTGTAGCCTTGAATCAGACTATCCACTTACCTTTTACCCTAACCCACAAAACAAAGGGGAAAGACTACTACATTCCTTGGACATTCGCAGACAACTTTGTTATTATTTGGACAGGACAAAGCCATTCAGAAAATCCGAGCAACTCTTTGTGTCCTATGCTACAGGTGCTCAAGGAAAGGCCATCTCTAAACAGACAATCTCAAAATGGATAGCCCACTGCATACGCTTTTGTTACTCATTTCATGGAAAAACTGTGCCTTCAAGCATCAGATCCCCCTCCACAAGGGCCACAGCTACCTCTGCAGCTTTCCTCAGGGGAGTTCCTACCAAGGACATTTTGGAAGCAGCCACTTGGAGTTCTGTGCACACTTTCTCCAAACACTATCACCTTCCACTTTACTCTAAATCTAGAGTGGGCTTTGCCACAGCAGTCTTGCAGGGCATCCTTGCTCCTCCTAGTTCCACTTAGTGCCTGCCACCCCTTTTTAGCTTTGGGATTCTACCCATCTGTTATGACTGCAGCTGTATGCACGATGAACATAGTACAGTTTTGTACCTACCATAAATGTAGATGTTCGAGTGCTAATACAGCTGCAGTCCAGGTTTCCCTCCCTCCATCCCCTCTTGGGACAGGCCTTATGACAAACACCTTCTCATACAACCTGATTGGGGTATTCTTTTATGGTGTATTTGCTTGCAAACTACTGTTTTTTGATTATTCTATATTGCATTATTACATAAGTTTGTTTTGCCTTCCTTCTGGGGGCACCTGACATCTGGGGCAGGAAAAACTGAAGAAGATGGCGTCGGCTGGTTCTTTTATACCCCTGCCGCACTGACGTCAGGGAGGAAGCGACGACAACCGACGCCGGACCTAGACGTTGGAATTCGGCCGACCGAGGACCCACCTGACGGCAGGATAACCCAGCTGTTATGACTGTAGCTGTATTAGCACTCGAACATCTACATTTATGGTAGGTACAAAACTGTACTTTCTTTATGCTGTGGTTTTGACAATTTGGAGTTTTTTTGCAGGGCAGCAGCCACTGGATTTGTTGTTAGAAGACATGCTTGGCTCAGGGAACAGCCCCTTTTTGAGCATGTTAAATCTAAGATCTGAAGTAGGAGATTCATTTGTCTGCAACCTGTGGGTTATGGATCCGATATCGGATCCGAACCGGCATGGTTTATCCAGCTATGGATCCGAGCTCTTAGCTCCTCCCCTCGCCCATAATGCCCTGCTCTCCCTACATGACCTCAGATCTAGTTTGCCGCGCTGGTAACCAGTTGGATGATCTTGAGCTCTTCAGCTAAGTGTTTAAAAATCTCTTTAAAAGCTTTTAATTGCTTTTTTGTGGTTAAATTTGTGTGATTGTGTTAGGTTTCCTTTAGTTCTTTGATAGTTTTGGGTTTAAAATTTTACTTCTAAAATTTTATTTTAATTCCCTCCCCTCGCTGGTTCAGAGTTTTGTTTGAGTGTGTTGTTTTGGGGCCTTGTGTGTGTGCTAGTTAGCACTAATTATTTGTCTTTCTTTTTGTTTAAAAAAAAAAAAAAAAAAAATACTTTAGTTATGTCAGAAGCCCCAAAGGCAATTTTTTCAAAGTGCTCCGAGTGTGGCGATAAGCTCTCCCCTGCTGATGGCCACACTCGGTGCGTTCGACGCCTTGGGGTTGAACACCTCACTTCTGGATGTTCCATTTGTGCAGGGTTCAACCCCAGGGCATTGAAGGAGCGGAGGTCGAAGCTGGTCCTGACGGGACTTCTGCCCCCGGACTCGGCTCCGGCCTCCGCTCCTGGGGTGGGTACTGTTGCTTCAGTTCCCTCCTCGCCTGCTCCCCCTCCTCCACCTGGGACTTAACCTCCCGCTGCTGGGTTGGAGGAGAGGGAGGCCAGAAAAAAGGACCGGAAAGAGAAGCACCACAAGCGGCGGGCCGAGACCTCCGTTTCGGCCTCGCCAGCTAAGCGGGCTTCTCCTCCGGCCTCCTTGGCTGCTGGCTCTCCCCCTCCTCGGCTCCGGTCCCCGGTCTGCTTTTCACCGGGGCCTGAGGAGGAGGAGACCCGATCTCCGTCGAAGCTATCGAGGCGGCACTCAAGGCCTACCTCGGTAGCCTCTTCGAGGTCCACATATAGCCTTTCCGACGCCGATCTGGACCGGATAATGAGAAGGTTCATCCAGGCCCAGATGCAGATGGGAGTTCTCCTGCCCCCCCCCCCCTCTGGGGGGGAGCTCGACCCCATTTTTCAAGCCTATAGCTCCTTCTCCGACCCGCTACCCGGGTTCGGAGCGTTCGGAGCCGGGCAGCTTCGGAGCCGGGGGTGGGTCGGCGCCGATAGTACTAGGTATTTCGGATCCGTCCCTGCCCACGAGTGTTTCGGATCCGACCTCTCGGAGCCTGGCTCCGAGCTTCGGATCCGGGGGACTCAGTGTGCCTTCGGCGCCGTCTGTGTCGGAGCACACTGGTCCCTCGGATCCGAGTGTCTTGGGCCCGGCTCCAATCCACTGTTCGGATCCTCAGTGTGCCTTTGGCACCGTCTGTGTCGGAGCACACTGGTCCCTCGGATCCGAGTGTCTTGGGCCCGGCTCCAATCCACTCTTCGGATCCGAGGGGGAGCAGACGTTCAGATCCGTTGGTCGACGCTGGCTCCCCTTCGGCTTTTGATGTAGTGGAGAGGGCTCTGTTGAGGGCTTCCGGGCCCCCTGCACTTGCTTCGGCTCCTTCCCGCGATCCATCTGCACTGGGTCAGGCTTCCACCATCCGGCCACTGGGACAGCCCTCTTCAATGCCCCAAGCTGTTCCACTGGAACAAGACACTGCTTACGAGGGCTCCTCGGACAACCCCCCTGAGGAAGCACCCCGCAAGCATACGTGTAAAAGGAGGCACATAGACTCCCCCGAGTCTTTAACTGAAGACACGGATTTGGAGGAAGGGGAAGGCTCCCCAAGATCACCCCCCCGAGGATGTCTCATTTGGAGACATCATGGAAATGCTTCGCATAAGGGGTGGGTGGTCTGCCCCCAAGTCTTCCTCAGACGAGTCCGTGTTCTTGGAGGCATTCGAGGCGGGCCCGTCTACCTCTTGGGTGTCCCCTCCTGCCGACCCCCTGGTGGACCTTATTACCACTAGGGCGTGGAAGGAACCGGACACCGTGGAGCCAATCCCCAAAAGGCCAGACAGAATCCTTAGCCCCCCTGCAGACCGTGCCCACTGGAGTAAGGGGCCTCCGGTAGATGCCATGTTGATGGCAGCAACCACCAAGAGGGAACTCGCCCAGGAGAGTCCCTCAGTCCATCCTCCGAGCAAGGAGTCTCGGATGATGGACCGCTTGGGGAAGCGAATGTTTAGTTCAGCGACCTTCTCGGTGAGGGTGCTCAACTATCTGGCACATGTTATCAGGATGCAGCGCAATCTTATTAAAGAATACGCTGCATCCCCCCCAGAGTCCATGTCGGAGGAGGACAAACTTTTGCACTCCACCCGTATGGCCACTCTTCGGTCCGTGACGAATACCTCTATGTGGTTGCTGTCCCATGCTACTGAGGGAGCCGCTAGAGCTGCAGGAGTAGGCCTAGTCACTAGACGTCAGGCTTGGCTCCGCCATTGCGATTTCACGGAGCCCTTCAAGGCGTCTTTCGCGAACGCCCCCTTTGATGGTTCTGCACTTTTTGGCAAGACGGTTTGCGAAACCTTGACCCAGAGCGAAAAGGACGGGAAGACGCTGTCTGCCGTCGGAATCCGCTTCTCTGTGCCCCAGAGGTCCTACTCTAGGAACCAAAAGGGCCAGAAGAAGATGTGGTTCCGGAATTCGCAGCAATCCCAACCCGCTCCGGACAACCAGTCCTTCCGTGGCAGAGGAGGACAGGGAGGACGCCGCCCCAGGGGCAGAGGGGCTCCCAGGAATTTCGGGTCCAGAGAACCTTTCTCTGAACGGCCTGCGCAGCAGCCCTGAGGGGTTGCCTGACTGCTCCACTCTGGAGGCAGTCGGGGAGCATTTTTCGGAGCACCTAGCGGCGTGGGAGTCCATAACATCAGACCGCTGGGTCCTCCGCATTATATCCAGAGGATACAAGATCCCCTTTCATCACATTCCAAAACTGAAATCCCTCCCCGACGTTCCACCCGGTCAGTGGGAGGCCGCTTCAGCAGAAATTGGCCATCTGCTGGAAAAGAGCCATCCAGCCCGTCCCCCCAGACCAGATCGGATCAGGGTTCTACTCCAGGTTCTTTTTAGTGCCAAAAAAGACGGGGGACCAAAGACCAATTTTAGACCTGTCCCTGTTAAACCTGGCAGTTCCCAAGGAGAAGTTCCGGATGGTCACCTTGCAGTCCATTCTCCCCCTTCTGGGAGAGAATCACTGGATGTGCTCTATAGACCTCAAGGATGCGTACTACCACATACTGATGGACAGGCGTTCCAGGAGGTTTCTTTGCTTCCGGCTGGGAGCCATTCACTACCAGTTCAGGGTCCTTCCCTTTGGTCTCACCACAGCCCCCCGGGTGTTTACCAAAGTATTAGTGGTTGCGGCCCACCTGAGGCTTCAGGGGGTGCAGGTCTTTCCGTACCTGGACGACTGGCTTCTTACCGCCCCAACAAGGCATCTACTATCCTTGGCGCGAGACTCCTTTCTTCATCTAGTTCCCTGCCTGGGCATCACGATAAACGTAGCAAAATCCAACCTGGCCCCTACTCAGTTGATAGATTTTATAGGTGCCAGGTTAGACACGAGGGAGCTAATGGCCTTTCTCACAGACGACAGAGTTCGGAATCTGCGACTCCAGGTGCGGGCCATCCTCCACTCCAACTCAGTTCCGGCGGAATTGGTCCTGAGGGCTCTAGGGTCCATGGCGGCAGCGATATCTCTTCTTCCTCTCGCCAGGTTCAACATGCGGGTCCTTCAGTGGACACTTCAAGTTCTGTGGTCTTACCTTGCTCTACCTCTGCATCATCCCATTGCGATCAGCAAGGCTTGCAAGCGGTCTATCTTGTGGTGGCTCCATTCACAGGATCTCCACGGAGGCAGCCCCTTTGGTGATTCTCCCCCTCTCGCCACGGTGACCACGGACGCCTCCCACCTCGGGTGGGGCATTTTGCAGGCCGGACGGTCCAAGGCACGTGAAACGACTCAGAGACCTCCCTGCATATCAATGTTCTAGAGATGAGAGCAGTGCTCTTGGCGTTGCGAGCACTTCAGGCCTTTCTTCCCCTGGGAACAATTGCGATTCAGTCAGACAACATGTCGGTGGTCTGGTACATCAACAAACAGGGGGGAACCAGGTCTTACCCTTTATGTCGAGAAGCCATGAGAGTGTGGGAATGGGCGATCTCCACCAACCGCCTTCTCATCGCAACACATATTCCGGGTCAGTCCAACATCCTTGCGGACAAGCTCAGTCGCACCATTCTCTCCCCGTATGAGTGGTCTCTCAATGCTCAAGTAGCGAAACGTATCTTCGCACAGTGGGGAACTCCTTGTTGCGATCTCTTTGCGTCTCCCTTAAACAACAAGTGCAACAGTTTTTTCGCTCTAATCCCTCCTCCAGGGGATTCCCCGAGAGACGCTCTGGTGCATGCTTGGCCTCCCGGTCTTCTTTACGCTTACCCCCCTTTGCCTCTGATGCTCCAGGTTCTTCAGAAAGCCTCTCGGTTGGGGTGCAGAATGATCCTCATTGCCCCATTCTGGCCTCGACAGATCTGGTTCCCTTACCTAAGGTCTCACTCGGTGAATCCACCTTGGATTCTAGATCCCATTCCGGATCTGATATCACACTCATCGAACCTACCAACTCCGAATCTGGACAACCTGAAACTAACTGCTTGGCTGCTCCAGTTCCACTCCTAATTAGGACTCCCGGTATCTCATCCCCCGTTAAGGCCATCCTGGTAGCAGCTCATAAACCATCTACCAGAAAGGTTTACCGCAGTAAATGGAAACGATTCTCCATTTGGGCGGAGCGGCAGGGTCTAGATCCCTTCACGGTTCCCCTTCCTCTGGTGCTAGACTTCCTAACCACTCTTTTTATTGATGGTACCAGTAGTTCCACGGTCAAAGTGCAGCTTGCGGCCATTTCTCACTATCATATTGGTCATGACTCTGGACCGCTTATGTCCGCCAAATTATGTAAAATCTTCCTAAAAGGCACCTTTCTCCTTAGACCCCCTGTCAAGCAGGCGGTTCCACCATGGGATCTTTCTTTGGTTCTTCAGGCCTTGTCCGCTCCCCCCTTCGAGCCTGCGGCCACAGTAGATCTTAAATTCTTATCCCTCAAGACTGCTTTTTTAGTAGCTATTACTTCGGCCAAAAGAGTTTTGGAACTTCATGCCTTATCTATGAAGCCTCCTTACTTGGTCTTCCATCCGGACCGCGTATACCTCAGGACCAATCCCTCCTTTCTTCCTATGGTAGCTTCAGAAGCAAACATTAATCAGTCCATTAACCTCCCTGTTTTCTTTCCTAAATATCAGAACAAGGGTGAATACAAGCTGCATTCCTTGGATGTTCACAGGCAGCTTTGTTTTTATCTTAACAGGACAGCTGGTCATAGGCAATCCGACCAGTTGTTCATTTCCTTTGCCAAATTCAATCTGGGTAAGCCAATTTCCAAGGTCTCCTTGTCACGCTGGATTTTGCAGTGTATTCTTTTAGCTTACCAAGCTTCTGGGAGGCCCGCACCGGAAGGAGTCCATGCCCATTCCACCCGGTCAGTTTCTACCTCAGCGGCCTTTAAAGCTAGGATTCCTCTGGATGACATTTGTTCAGCAGCCACTTGGGCTTCATCTCGTACCTTTATCTCTCATTACAAGCTGGATATCACATCTAGAGGTAGAGCATCCTTTGGCTCCGCGGTGCTCCGAAATACCCTTCCATGACGGCCGCCCAAGATTCAGGTAGCTGGGGACTCTGTCCGACAGGTTGCAGACAAATGAATCTCCTACTTCAGATTTAGAAGTTATGTACTTACCATAACGTTCCATCTGAGTAGGTGGATTCATTTGTCTGCAACCATCCCGTCATCCTATCCCCCTGGCCTTGTCAGTTTCCTGCATATTATGTGTTACCCATTTCTAGGGTATTTTGATTCAGGGCAAACTCTATCTGAGGTCATGTTGGGAGAGCAGGGCATTATGGGTGAGGGGAGGAGCTAAGAGCTTGGATCCATAGCTGGATAAACCATGCCGGTTCGGATCCGATATCGGATCCATAACCCACAGGTTGCAGACAAATGAATCCACCTACTCAGATGGAACGTTATGGTAAGTACATAACTTCTAATTACTGGATGTAACTTTGCAAAAGGACAGTCTTTTTGGTAACAAAGCAGAAGTGGTCTTGAAAAAATTGGAGGATAAAGCCAGATCTATGCAAACTGTTAAAGATTTTCTGCTAGTTCAGCCTCCTCGTTCTAGTAGGCATTACCCTTCTAAGAATTGGACTTTTCCTGATCCCAGTAAACAGGGATGCACTAGGTCTAAGGGTTATAGGTCTCCTAGGGGACAGGCCTCTACCCCTCATAAGACTAAACAATGGCATGCTTCCTCTTCAAAATCTGGGAGTTGTAAGCAACCTTCCCAAAGTTAAGTATTCTCTTTGACTCGGACCTCCCCCTGCCTGCCCCTGCTAGCCCAGGGTTGCCTTTGGGGGAAAGGTTGGCCAATTTTGCAGACAAGTGGGTACTCAAAATAGTATACCAGGGCTACATGTTTTCTTTTCTCACTTTCCCTGTTCACCAAGGATACCCATTTATTCCTCCAAATCAAAAGGCAGAAACAGAAAAGCAAATTTCTTCCTTGCTGTACCTGGGAGCAATAGAGCCAGCTCCAGTACTTCAGATAGGCCAAGGTTTCTACTCAAGACTTTTTCTGGTTCCCAAAAAAAGGGGGGCACCTGGCACCCCATTCTGGACTTGTCCATACCGAACACTTTTCTGGTAATCCCCAAATTCAAAATGCTCACTCTTCAGCAGTTGCTGCCAATACTGGCCAAGGATTCCTGGCTGGCGACTTTGGATCCTCGAAGCTTATCTGCACATACCAATTCGGGAAAGTTGCAGGCAGTACCTTCATTTTAGAGCTGGAAAGCGACACTACCAATTCTCTGCACTGCTCTTTGGCTTCTCTACTGCTCCCATAGTTTTTACAAAATGCCTGGCTCCGGTCATTGATTTTTGCAGGCAGAGAAACATTAAAATTTACCCTTACTTGGACGTTTACCTCATTCAAGCAAGCGCTCCACAACAACTTCTAAAGGATTTGGATTTTGTAAGGAACCTTCTCACCTCTGTGGGCTACACTCTCAACGAAAGGAAGTCAAGAATGGTACCCACAAGGGAGATTGTATTCCTGGGAGCGAGTCTGAATACAGCCGCCCAGATGGTATTCCTCCTTCAAGAGAAACAAATGCAGCTTTCAACTTACTTCAAGGATTTGGCAAGCATGACCCAGCTCCCTGCAAGGCAATTCCTGCGAGCCCTGGGATCCATGGCTTCAGGTAATCTGATGATTCCATATGCTAAACTGCATATAAGGAAGATACAATGTTACCTCAAGAACCTTTGGTGTCAACACACACAGGATTTAGACTTGATACTTCCTCTGATTCCCTGTCTGCAGACAGAGTTTCTTTGGTAGGCAATATCTTGCTCACAGAACAAAGGCCTGCCTTTTCAACCACTTCCTGCAAGCATGACTCTCAGCACAGATGCCTCTGGCTACGCTTGGGGAGCGCATCTAGATGGCAGATGCATACAGGAGACTTGGAACAACCAACAGATTCACCTGCACATAAATCTGAAAGAATTGATAGCAGTCAAGCAGTTCTTGCTGGCTTTCAGGCATCTACTTTCTCCTGGAACACGAGTGGCAACTGAACAAGGCCATCTTCTATCGCATCATTCAGCGTTGGGGTTTTCCCCAGGTGGATCTCTTTTCCTCTCCGAACAACCATCTTCTTCCAATTTTTGCACCAGGGAACATCACAACAAAGCCTGGAGAGTGGATGCTCTGTCCTTCCCCTGGACACAGCTTTCAATTTATGCCTTCCCTCCTCTGCCTCTTCTTCTCAGAGTGCTGTTGAAGATAAGGGACGAAAAACCAAGGGCCATTATCATAGCTCCAGACTGGCCCAGACAGCATTGGTATCCACTGCTTCACAGTCTCGCCCAGTCTCTGCCTTGGCATCTTCCCCTGATACCAGATCTCTTGTTTCAGGAAGAGGAAACATTTCTGCATCCTCATCTTTAGACTCTGCATTTGGCGGCCTGGCTCATGGTATAAATCTGTCTCAACAGGTGGTTGAGGTTCTTCGTGAGGCTAGGAGACCTAGCACTAGGAAATCTTATGCAGATAAATGGAGAAGATTCTGTATTTGGATGCAAGCTAGAAGGGAAGACTCTTCTCAACTATCTCTTCCTCTTATTCTCTATTACCTGGTAAGCTTTCCTTTTCTTCAATCAAGATTCATGCCTCAGCGATTTCTGCTTATTGTTCTTTTGAACAACCCATCTTCTCACATCCTTTGATGATGCAGTTCCGCAGGGGGGTTAGCAATTTAAAACCCTCCCAGAAGGGCACCTAGTCCTGCTTGGGATCTTAATTTTGTGCTTGAGAAACTTACTCTGCCCCCTTTTGAACCAGCTGCCTCAGCAGATTTAAGGTTTCTTTACTGGAAAACGTTTCTTTTGGCCATTACTTCAGCTAGAAGAGTTTCTGAGCTGCAGGCCTTAATGGCCGTAGAGCCTTTTATCATCTTACATGCGGATAGGGTTTCCTTTCGAACCAATCCTTCCTTTATGCCTCAGGTGGTTTCTAGCTTGACTCTTAATCAGTCTGTCCACCTACCTACCTTCTTTCCTAAACCTCAGAATAGAGGAGAAAGACTTCTGCACTCCCTTGATGTGCATAGACAGCTTCGATTTTCTGGACAGGACTAAAACCTTTCGGAAGTCTGACCAGTTGTTGGTCAGTTTTGCATCTGGAGCTCAGGACAAAGCTATTTCTAAACAGAAAATTTCTAAATGGATTGCCCATTGTATTCACTTTTGTTACTTGCAGCATGGCAAGGTTCCTCCACAGAGTATCAGGTCCCATTCTACTAGAGCATCTTCTACCTCAGCAGCTTTTTTGAGAGATGTACCTGCTAAGAACATCCTGGAAGCAGCTACTTGGACTTCTGTTCACACTCACAAAGCATTACAATTTACCTTTGTTTTCTAAATCCAGGGCAGGTTTTGCCACTGCAGTGTTGCAGGGCATCCTTACCAACCCTTGAATAGTGGGTATTCCTCCCCCCTTTAGGCTTTGGGAATCAACCCATTTTGTAAGGACTGCAGCAGTGAAACACGATGAACATAGTACAGTTGTGTACACTTACCATAAATGTAGATGTTCGAGTGTATTCTCTGTTGCAGTCCTGCCCCCCCATCCCCCTTTTTTCCTAAGGCATAGACTATCTGTTTATTTTGTGGATGGTATATTTCCAGGGATTTTCTTTTTTGGATCTAGCCTACTTGGGGGCTCCTGACAGTTATGGCGAGAAAAACTGAGGAAATGGCATCGGCTGCCTTCCTTTATACCTGACGTCGGGTTTACGGCCGAAGGCAGCTGACGTCATATACTAAGGCTTTGGTATTCTGGCCGACTGTGGGCTACCGGGATCTGGATAACCCATTTTGTAAGGACTGCAACAGTGAATACACTCGAACATTTACATTTATGGTAAGTGTACACAACTGTACTTTACTTGTAGAATTGTACTTTTTTGGTGAGTATGTAGTTAAGCGTTGAATTCAGAAATCCTTTTAGGATTATGACTGAGTTTTGTTTCGGTTTGGTTTTATAAGTAATACAGACCCTTGAAGCTTGGTTCTTGAGTCGCATGTATTAAAGCCCCATGTATCTGTAGATTCTGCAAAAATTCCTCATGCTAGATACATCAGTATCCATCACTGACAGTTTAGTGCAGGCTTTGATGTATTTTACAAGAGAGAACACACTTTGTCACAAGAATATGATGGCAGTAGTAATTTACCCATTTCCTCTTTTTGTTCTCATTAGGTGCGAATATTAAGGTTACTAAGAATTTTAGGTAAGCATGATGACGACTCAAGTGAAGCAATGAATGACATACTTGCACAGGTAAGGTCACTGTATTTGCTTTATTTCACGATTATGCTTTAGTTGAAAAAAAAAAATTAAATTCTGTCACCTTTGTATTTTTTTGTAGGATAGAGTTTTCTAGTTGAGGCAAACTAAAAAATAGTGGATGCTGAAGACTACAGCTTTTACTATGCCTTGTGTGAAAGGGAACAGAGGTTAGATTTGAGGGTACTGTTTCTAGCGTTTTGAGGGTTTGATGTAATACATTTTCAGATAGAAAACATTTTGTAGATTTCAGCAAACTGATTATTTATGTACATGCGTTGCAACCTGTGGGTTTATGGTTTGTTGATTATAAGAATTGATGCTGAAGATCATAATATCAACAAGAATGTAGCAGAAGGTGGACATTAGTTTCCCTTCCTATCCTTTTACAGCATTTGGACATCCCTAGAGTTGAATGGATGCAGAAAGAAGCTGTGCAACCATTAGAAGAAGCATGGCTTTAAGAGAAAAATTAACCATGTGCTATAATTCTTTCTTTATTGTTACATGGAGTTAACGACTAGAGTAGTATTCTTCAGTAATTTTGTCATTTCCTCTTAGGTCTGAATGTTCAGCAGTGCTGAATACAAGCTTTTTTGCTTTATCTTGCTGTTTTGCCATTGTAATTGTGACACTGGTGTTTTGACAGATTCTGTTAGAAGAGTAGCATTTGTACTGTTCTTGTTTATAGAGTCACAGGTTCTGATTATTCTTGACACACTGATAACTTAAATGTAAAATCGGGTATTTATGAGCTTTTTACGGAGAACAGAAAGGTAATTCTTTTTACTCCTGTTTTATTTAGGTCATTTATTTTGTATACATTTTTGTGCCTTTTTATCCTTGCTACTTGGCAGTTATCAGCTGCTTCTCAACCTAAAGCTTATCTACTCCATCTCCAAGGCTGCATATCAGCCAGGAGGGACCATAATGTAGGCTGTCATCAACAGTGATTAGTATTTTTCTTGTTTGCCCTAAAACCCTTGCACACACAGTTTCTGCTAGGTGGAATATAAATTAGTTGGATGGCTCTGGGCATTCCCTTTTTTCTGCAAAAGTTGATTTTCAGCAAACGGCCCCAGTCACCAACATCAAGGCATGGCAGATAGCTTCCCTGGTCTCCGTTGGTGAAGTCATACCATACCCATGTGCTCCAAGCATGTGCTATCCCCCCCTCCCCTCAGGGTGAGTCATGTGAGCCACCCCATTTCATTCTTTCCCATCTCTGCCTGGCTCCTTAGGTGCCAGGGCCACTAATCAAACCTCACTTTCTTGAGTCACATTCAGGGTCCATCACTACTTTACATCAAGGAGCCAAGCCATTGTCTGGACTTCACTTGGTGAGGGTTATGATGGGTCACAAATTGAGCAGGATAGGGCATACTTCACTGTCTGCATCATCAGTCTTCATTTCATCTTTTGGGATCCGTAAGTATTCTCTGTAAATCAAGCAGCACAGTTTCCACATTGTAACCATGCCAACCCCGGGCTTACTCTCATTAAGCCATGCCTAGTATACGCTGTGGTCATTGTCACTGCAAAATATCCCAGATAACTCCCAAACCAAAGGGTAAAAAGGTCATGCATATGCAAAACCATTCGGTGTCAACTGCAAGACCGACCCAGCCAGGTTAGAGTCTTCACAGTGTAATACTTTAAACATGCTGTACTGGAGGCCCATGTAAGATATGCAGATGACTTCTAGAAGACATACCAGAGTTTCAGCTGTATGACTTCTGAATTCCCTTGGCATTTTAATTTTTACATCTTTATGGGTACATTCACCAAATAGCACCAAACCCCAGTAACAGTAGACATGTCATGCTTCAGTCTTTTTCTGACCTCAACAGTACAAATGGATTGGAATGCTTTGTCTTTGAGACCTTTTTACCGTTTGGTTTGGATGTTTGGGATATTTTGTAGGCTTTGTAATGTTTATAGACATCAGGCTTGATTTTTAAGCTCTGTGGTTTTAAAGTATAGTCAGACAGTCTAGTTATGCTGTAGTGATAAGGTCAGAAAAAGTCAAAAACATGGCATGTCTACAGCTAGTGGACTTTGTCTTTACTGGCCTGAATGTACCCATAAAGACTTGAAAAGTAAAATGCCATGAGCTTTCAGAATCGATTTGCATATATCCAGTGGACCTCCACTATGGGAAATTTAAGGTACTGGACACTGAAGACTCTATCCTGGCTGGGTCTTTCTTGCATTTTTGAAAATGGGGGTTGAAGACCTCATTTTACCCATACAGAGGTACTGTCCTCTCATGCCAAGTCGAGTAAAAAAAAGGCATTGGACATGATACTCCAGGATCTTAAGAGTTCAAGTATGATCTTGTCTAGTCTTGCAACATTGCCACAGTATAAGTGCTGATCTCATCTACAGATGTTACCCTATTCCCTCCCTTATCTTCTGGAACTGCCTCATTATTGAAAGGAATTCCCATCCACTGGATTGAGGAATGAAGTCTTTTGTACTCTTGCTGAGGACAGCCATGTCTGTGTTATGTCTTTGCCAGACTGAATCTGTGAAAATTTATTTTACTCAGCTTCACGTGACTTCCACCCAGACTTATACTGTGTGACCACAAGAGCTGCTACTTTCTTGGCTTGATGGGACTTAATAGTCAAATCTGAAGACACCCCACTGCTGTCACCTCCACTAAGCATTCCATAGATGTCCGTCTTTGTCTCTCTCAAATCAGCATTTAAAACTAAACATTTGTTTGCAGAAAGGCTTCTAAGTAAAAGAAGCAGTGAATGAATTGTCTTCTTTTACTCAAAAAAAAAAAAAAAAAACTCTGGAGCCTGATTTGGACTGGTTTACCAGAGCTGATGCATTTAAGCAATTTTTCACAGTCTGATTATGCTAAAAGAGGTGGCTTTCACTCTTATTTTTGAAGTTAAAAGTTCATTTGCTTACTGTCAGGTTGAAGTCTGTTTTGTTCTTGTACCATTTCCCACCTCATTGCCTAAACAATCATTCTAGGATCTGGTTGTAAGATGGCTTGCACACTGGTTAGCGGGTTGATTTGATCTCTCCTAGTGTGAAAACGGAAACTGTTCAAAAAGTGCCAGTGAAAGTGTAATTTTGGGTAAAATTCTGTCACTGGTAAAGATTCCAGAAAATAAAAAATTTGGAGAACCTTAGAGAAAGTCTGTCAAAAAAGAACAGACAACTCTGGCTGAGAAGAGTTCTGTATCTGTTCAGCAAAAAGCAGTTAGTTTCAGTCAGCTATGGTACTTGACTTGACATCCAGTAATTTATAGGGGGGAAAAAACAAATGCACTTAGAGGTGTTTAAAATTAAAGCACAGGACTATAACGCAAAAAAAAAAAAAAAAGAAAACTGGAAGATTTGAGTAGTTACTCAGATGAACTGATAAAGAGGTTGAAATGAAGAAAAAGCTGGCTGAGTATGAATTTTCTCAACAGGAGGTATTTTAAAAGATTGGAAGCGTTAAAAAACAAATGTGCAAAGGAAACCTGAGATTTTCCAATTGTTATATTGTAAAGCATTTTATATAGTGGACAGTTATAGGCATCTTATCTGTAACTGCTGTGTATGTTAAAGCAAACAAGTACTTTTTCTCTGTATGACATTTGCACTGTAATAAGGTAAGAAAGTGTGGTCAGAAGCAAGTTAGTAAAATGTGAGCTTAGACTTCTATGTTGAGTGGGTGAGGTGTAGAATTATATTGGTATCTTCAAAGTTATTAGCTTGTTTTCTATTCCCATTAGCAAATGCTCCTCTAGAAGGGAGATCAGGAGTCTGCAGGTGCAGGCAGTTGGCCAAAGGAAGTCTGTACGTGTTCAAAGTCAAAATTTATAAAGATTCTTTCATGCATCTGCAAAGTAATTTGTTTTTATTACTGACTGCTTTTGCTTGGAGAGGAGTTGTCTCTGGAAGTAAGCAATTAATCTTGAGAGTTCTGAGTGCTCTTTGCTGAGAGAAATGTAACATTTAATGGCATGGTGGCAAGCAGTTCATCAAAAAATAAACTTTGAATTTGGAAGTGAACAAGTAGTAATAGTGGCCTCCCCAGCAGTCTCATTACAGAAATATATTTCCTAGTACAGTGCACAGTTAGTTTATTTAAAGGTAGCTTGTGTACTTTTTCTTAGGGCTGAAAGTTAATGTTTACTGAAAGCGCGCAAGCTGTTTTTACGTCTGAGATGGGAATATAGGTAAAAGGACAGCAATCCGTGTAAGTAGGAACACAAGCTGTAACATGCTCTTCAGCATCAATAGCCTTAATTTGGGATTAGGTAGTGCCTCTGGGTGCAGTTGTCATTTTTGGGACAGCTAATTCTACCTGGAAGGGTAATCTTCATTTGTTGAAAATGTATGTAGTTTTGTGCATTTATTCCAAGTTAAAGGGATAAGGGGGTCCTGAGAGTTTTAGATTTTTTTGTTTGAGAATTTTCATTGAAGCAGAAAATCTTGAAAACAACACCGGTTTATATGGAGGTGAGATGAAACAGCTGTTTAAAAGGACAGCCTGCCAAACTATGTTTGCACGCTAGTCAAAAGTTGGAAATATGCATTCAAAAGAACTGTTATGTATAATAGGTGGAAGTAATAGCTTGGTCTCTTAATGGCTACTCTGTATTTTTATGGAATATAAATGGCTTTACAGGTGTAGACAAAATGCAGTGTGTTGAATTATATTAAGTATACATGGAAATAGCAGTGTTGCAGGAGACTGTTATGTTAATGGTAGTATGAAGCAGTTGGCAAGAGAGGAGGATTATGCTGGCATGTATTTATATTCTAGCAAAAACTGCTGTTATGGAGCTTAACCTTTTTGGGAATAATAGCTTGTAACAGAGAATATTTATGGATGTGGACCGGAACTTAATTTGCAATACTGTGGATGTATCAGGAAGACCTAGAAAGAAAAATGTACCAAGAGGGTGTAGATTTCTGGACAAAAAATATATTTGGAATGGACGATATGAATTTAGTAGTAGGAAATCAGATAGAAATCCTTAATGTATAGTGTGTGGGCTAGACTGGACAGAATTTATATTTCACAGGAGGATGCATATTTAATTGAATGCTTTGACACACATCGAGTAACTATTTAAGCACATGTAGTAATAAAAACCAAGGTAAAGATTCAGGGTAGTGAAGTAAAAAGTTTGTGTTTTTTTCCTACTCCTTAAATAAGGCTTAAGGAAAGTGTAGTGGAAATTTTTTGTGAGTTATTGGATAAATTAGAACTTTTTCAAAAGGGCTAGCTATTGAGTGGGATAAAATGAAAATGGAGTTCAAATATAGTATTTAAATAAAAACAAAAGATAAGGGAATGGAGCAATAGAAATTATTTAGCAATGCTGACAGAGGCACGGCCGGCCTTAGGCATAGGCGAACTAGGCGACCGCCTAGGGCGCGCCGTACAGGCCTGCCTCAAAAGGGTGCAGTTCAGACCGGAGTTCTGTTGTGACGTCCCCTAACCGGGAAAACCCTTAGAGACAACCACATTTTTTTTTTTTTAAATTTCACCACCGCCCATAGAGGCTAGCAATTGCGCCCTCCCCGGCCTCAAAAGGGCGCAATTTACGGATTGGAGTTCTGCTGTCTGACAACCCCTAATCGGGAAAAGCCAAAAAACATTTTTTTTTTTTTATTTCACCGCTGAGAGGCTAGCAACAATTGCGCCCTCCCCCACTTAAGCAGGGCGCAATTTACAGACCAGAGTTCTGCTGTGTGACGAGTCATAAGTCAACACTTGTAAGCCTGTCAGCAAGACCGTTGCTGCGCCCAAAGTTTTGCTGACAGGTCAGACTATTTTTTTAAAGCTGTCAGTACACAAATATTTATTCACACTTTCCTTTTTAAAGCTCTAAAAATGGAAGGTACGTTTCTGTGGTGTGGGGGGGGGGTAGACAGTGCAACACATGAAAGTTGTACTGTATTTTTTTTGTGTGCCGGTTGCTTGAGTTCCGGTTAACTGCAGAGTTTTCTGTAGCCTTAAAAACTAAAGATGTTAAATGTGGGTCATCCCTGCTTTCCCTTTTTCACTTTTGGTAGTGAAATGTTCTAGTTTTGTTCTTGCTGACCTGCATATTTTTTGCCAAATCTACTTGGGCTTAAAGTTTTTCCGTACGTTGTAGATTTGAGTTATTCAATGCTTTTGTATGTTTCCTGTGCATTCTTTTCTGCAAATCAGTTGTTTTAATGTTGGTGTTAAGCTATTGTTATGGTTTTCATCATTTTTTTTTTTGAAGATATAAAAAGGTATTTTTTCATTTTTTAGTGTGTTCAGATATTTTAGCTTTTCTATCTTCTCTTCCCCCTCTTTCTCCCTCCTTCTGTGTGTTTCTGCAGTCTCTACATCCTTTTAGCCTTTGGTATGGTCCCATTTAGGCAGCCTATGCGTTTTTTTAAATTTACATGGTACTGCTGTGGGTGGTCACCAGATTCTGTAAAAGATGAATATTGCTGTCTTTTTCTTCCTTCTAGTACCGCTTCTCTTCTGCTTGCTCTGCATACCAGGAATCTAGCTGGCACCATACTGCCCTCTTAAATTACTGCCTTTGTGTGATCAGAAGTGGCCACTTTTCATTTGCCCCCCCCCCCCCAATTCTGTGTTGTGCAGTAGAGTTTATATGTTGGTGTGATATTTTATTCGCTCATCTTTTTCATATCCCTTGTCATCCTTTTCACTCTACAATGTGCAACTCCTTTCTTATTTAGGTCATTCGGCAAAAAATGTACCCAAAGAATGGCGTACAGCTACAGTGGTCCCAGTCCACAAATGTGGTGCCACATGGACCCTGGGAACTATCGCCCCATGAGCCTGACTAGTCTGGTCTGTAAAGCTATGGAGCGTATTATCATGGAACTCATAAACAAAGACATTGGGAGCCTCCAGACACTGGACCCTACCCAATTCGACTTTGTTAAGGGCAGATCTTGCCTCTTAAACCTAGTTGATTTCTTTGAAACCGTTACTAAAGCCATAGATGAGGGTAGGGTAGTCCACACAGCCTACCTGGACCTCGCAAAAGCCTTTGACACAATACCCTACTCGGGCGTCATAAATAAGCTTACCAGCTTAAATATCAACCCCCTATATCACAAGATGGGTTGCAAACTGGCTCAGGGATATAACCCACATGGTCAGAATCGCAGGTGCCACGTCCAAATCCAAATCAGTTACAAGTGGCGTCCCACAGGGCTCAGTTCTGGGACCTCTCTTGTTTGGTATATACTTCTCTGAGGTTCAGGCTAACACGGGGGAACTATGGCTGACAAAGTTCGCAGATGACTGCAAACTGGGAGCCATAATCGACTCTCCAGCTGACACAAGCATCCTCCAAAAGGGTCTCTCAGAGACAGATGCTTGGTGCCAGAGCCATGGCCTCAAGCTAAATGCTAAAAAGTGCATAGTCATCCCCTTTGGGAAAAGTGCCCACAAATTACCACATAGGTGGTAATCCATTAAGTACGGAAGAAGTAATTAGAGATTTGGGGACCAACATAGATAGTAATCTCTCCTTTGATAATCACGTTGCCAAAGTGGTTAGAAAGACCTTCTATATAGCTCACCTTATCATGAAAGGGTTCGCCTTTAGATCAAGAGAGGTCATTGTGTCCCTTTACTCGTCACTCATCAGGCCCATAATTGAATACAATGCCCCTTTTGGGATGTACTTTACCCGACACCTTCAGCAACTGGAGAGACCCCAAAAGTACCTCACGTCGGGCTGGCAACTCTGCACCATAAAAATCTACTGCCAATCATTAGCAGACCGGAGTTCCGCTGTGATGACCCCTTACTGGGAAAAGCCAAAAAGACCAACAACAACAACAACCGGAGTGGCTTTCATGGGGCGTGACCCTGTGGATGTGGCTCAAATAGTTGTGTTTCATGACTGTTGTGTGGGTGGGGCTTAATGGGCTCCAGGAGCACTAGGGTGCCATTTCGGCTAAGCCCGGCCCTGGACAGAGGTTAAAGTATTGCAAAATATGGGTAATCTGACAACAAGAAGAGGAACTGCAGAGTGCTAAAGGTAAAATAAGGGAGTACTTGGGTAAAATGCATGAGTTTAAAAAGGTTGTCATTGGGCAACTATTTTTGATAACTCTAGAGCACAAAAACTTTTAGGACAGTGACTTGGATGATAGAGTGTTGAAGGGTTGCCGCCAAACTTAAGACTCCATGGCAATAATTAAGAAAAAAAAAAAACGCTAGCCCTTGTGGTGATAGAGATATTTTGGAAATTGTGTGAACATTTGTGTAAAGCAGAGGACTCTGGAAACCAAGAAAGTCACAGATGGAAATATTTATGAAAGACATTTTGCCAAGGTTAGAGACGTTGAGGCTTGATAGTTGATAGGAACAGTTGAGAATGAAAAACAGTGATGTGCAGTCAGTCAACAAGGAGGTTTCTAGGAATAGATAGTATTCCTGTTGAAGTTTTGAAATTAGTAGGGAAAAAAGTGACAGATTGGGGGGGGGGGGGCTGGAACAAGCATCTTAGAAGAAATCTGTGCTGGCTTTGTTACTGAGAGTAAAGACCCATTTGACCCCCTTTCAGTTTTAAACCTTTATTGTACATTGTTTATAGCGTTGTCGCCTCACAGTAAGACGCTGTCCAGTTCGATTCTCAGCTAGAGCGTCTTCTGCATGGAGACATGCGTGAATGGGCGTACCTTCATTGAATGTTGTGCGTCAGGGCTGGTAACTGGGCATGTAAAAATCAACTACCAATCATTAGCAGACCGGTGTTCCACTGTGGCGACCCCTAACTGGGAAAAGCCGAAAGACACAACAACAACATTGTACATTGTTTATGTCTACACTAGTTAAGAGAATGGCAGAAGTGTTGCCAAAATTGATAGTTTTGTATCAGTGTAACTTAGTGGAGAGGAGGCAAACTTTGCACAGCATTAATATGAGTGATGGTACAGAGGGAAGCAGAATGTAGGAGAACACTTTTTTTGTTAGTTGATCTTCATGCAAGGGAACCATTCAGTAGTCAGATGAGGTTGCAGAAGTGCAGCAGAAGCATTTGCATTCCCTGATAGAATAATAGGGTTATTTAGCAGGATATATGTAGGTTGGAAAAGGCTTCTGTCTGACATGATGAGTCTTAACCTCTGTGTTAATAAGTAGGCTAAGACAATGTCAGACAGAGAATAGAATATGTTATAGATTGTAGATGGTGTACATATTTGTTACATATTACATTACAGCTGTATGATAAGGGCTACCTAACTCGATTCATATTTGTAAAGCTGGCAATAGATTTTCATTTAGTCATTTGTTTTTTTTTTGTTTTTTTTTTCTCTGTGCCCTGTTTGCTGCTGGTGCAAGAACACACTTCATAATAGATGCCTTTCCGTATCATTGTTGCAGTATTTTTCACCGCCAAGGATAGCCCAGCATCCAGCCAGTGTATCAAAATATTCAGCTCTTACAGTTGCCATATGTCACATGTGCTCCCCTCCGTGACATGGGGCATAAAGGTGACATGTAGACACATACTCATAACTTCTTTGCCGCCAGTTTGAATGCCTTCCTACTGTGCTAGTTACCAGGCTTTTTTTTTTCTTTCAGATAAGTGCCCCTTTGAGGTTAATTCTTTCTTCTAATTTTGTTGTTGTTGTGTTCATGTCATCCAGAAAGAGAAAATTTAAGTGTGGGAGGCAGAATCATCATAAAGACTGTCAAAACCATTGTCTTTTTTGCTTCTTTGCTTCCCATGACCATACGTAGTGTTCAGTCTGCCAGGCATTTGTACCAAAGATCCTCTGTAGTAATCTGTCTTCCTTGTTTATATAGTTGGAGAACCAGCTTCTTAAGTTGTTGGGTCAGGATGCTTTGGCAGAATCCTCCTGGGGCCAGCTGTCTGTTAAGAAGGCAGCCAAAAAAGCTTGGTCTGACTCAGCTGCTGTCCGGCCTCCCCCAGACATCTCTCTGAAGACTGGTGAAAGTCCAGAGGGACTGTCTGGTGGTTGCTTCTGATTCGTCTGCAGCGATACTGTCAGAGACTGGCATGGATCCGGTTTCTTGCACGTTTTCTGAGGCTTTTCAGATATCTGTGCCTGATGTTTAGGGGAACCTCTGGTGATTTTATCCAAAAGACCAAAGGGGATTCTTAAGATCTTAATAAGGGAAGAGATTCCTACAGTCACTATTGAATCTTGCCAGGGGTCTGACCCTCAGAGATTGTTTAGTGCCAGGTTCCATTGTCCTTTTGTCTTTACTTCTCTCTCTCTCTCTCTCAAATTGGCTTCATATCACTTCAGATTCTTCGGTTCTGTCCATTATCTGTCAGGGATAATTTCATAGGTTCATAGGAGGTTATTAGGCTGCTGGCCCTAGAGCCTTTGTAAGCCTAGCCGTTGTACCCTTGATGTTCTTCGTCTTCCCTTGCTGCAGTCCTGACTATTGGGTATAGTCCGCGTCCCAGTCGGCCCGAATACCAGAGTATAAGGCTGACGTCGGTCATGGCGCCTTAGACTGACGTCAGTACGTCAGGGTACTAATGCGCATGACCGACGTCATTTCCTCAGTCTTTTTTGCCGCATGGTCCGATGCAGAAGCAATTTTGCGAGTGCAGGTTGGCGTTCTGAGATTTCCGAAACCGGAGTTTCAGACCGAAACAGAGTTGGCTAAGTACCCCGTTGGGGAACATTTTGGTTTTCTTGCCTCAGTATTTAACCGGATGTCAGAAAAAGTGAATAACTGTATTTCTTGTGGGAAGCAGATACCGCATAGGGATTATCATACATTGTGTATACCTTGTTTAGGGCCTGAGCACGACGTTGTTGGTTGCCGCTCTTGTGCTAGATTTAACAAGCGCACTATTAAGAGGAGGCTTGATTGTGCTAGGTTAGTGTTTGGGAAGCGTTGCAATTATAATATGCCGTCGGATGCTCCGACGCCCGCTTCATCCAAGAAGCGCAAGGACAAAACAGTGAAGCCTAGGGATGAGGAACCGGCAGTCCCGGCGGTTCTTTAGAAGGCTCAGGGGAGCCAGAGGTTTTGCCAGGAGTCTCTATGGAGTCTCAGGCAGATACTTTACTGTTACAGGATGTGCCCTCTCAGGAGGTAGGCCAGGCTGAGGGGGCCTCTCAGGTAACTGTTCTTCCCTCTCTTCCCAAGGTAGTTAGGGCCTCTCCTTCTGTTGCCAAAGCTTCTTTTAGAGGTAGGCCAAGTTCAGCTTCTGTGGGGGCTTCTCCTAGCATTTCGGGCTCTGTGCCTAAGAAACATATGCTTAAAATGGCAGAAGATTTGATTACTCTGATTAGAGGTTCTATGCCCGCGCCTGATAAGAGGCCTAGGGTGGAACAGGAGTTTGATAGTTTTGAACAGTGTTCACAGGCTTCAGAGTCTTCTGTGGAAGACTTGCAAGAGTTTCCTGCTTATTCTGATTCTGATGTGGATGATTCCACTCCTACAGCTTCTCCTCCTGAGGATTTTTCATTTTCAGAGACTCTTCACTCCATGAGGGAGCACTTTAAATGGGAAGGCCAGGATTACTCTGATTCCAGGAAAAGGCTTAGGGAATTCTTGTTTTACCCCAGCATAGGCCCTTAGCTATTCCTCCTGTGTTGAATGTGGTGGAGGATGTTTTGCAGAGGCTTCCTGAACCCTGACTCCTTGCCTCCTGCTCCTGTTAAGCCTGATAGGTATTATAGGGTGCCCAAGCTCATAAGTATTTGTTTAAGAGTCCCAGGGGACCCAGAAACTGTTTCTCAAGGGCCTAAAGGTGTTAAAGCTTCTGTGGTTAAAAATCCTGTACCCTCTGATAAAGAGGCAAGGGCTTTGGATAGGTGGGGTAAGAAAGTATATACTTCTTCCACTCTAGCCATGAGGCGTTGAATTGTCAGTTTCATATGCTGAAATATCAGAATTATCTCCTTTCACAATTGAAATCTAAGGTGGATGCTTTGGCGGAAGGTATTGAGTGTAAAGAATTGCTGGATTTGGTTCATGTGTCTGAACAAGTGGGTAAGCATTCTTTGCAGTGTGGTTTTGATGCTGTTCAGGCCTCCTCGAGGGTGGCTGCTACTAGTTCTGTTCTTCGCAGACATGCCTGGTTGAAGGATCAGAATTTAGCTGAGCATGTTAAGACCAGGATTTTGGATGCTCCTTTACAGTCTGATGTGTTGTTTGGACCGCCTGTGGAAGCAGTTTTAAAGAAAATGGAGGACAAAGCTAAGTCTATGCAGACTGTTAAAGATTTCTTGCAGGTGCAGCCTCCGAAGTTTAGTAGAAATTGGCCTGCTAAGGGGTGGACATATCCTGCTTATGGTTCCCAGTCTAGGGGTAGGTCTAGACGTGGTAGGGGCAGGGCTCAAGGTTCTTTAGGCCTAGATCAGACAGTTCACCTGCTCAGACTTCTGGTGAGGGCAGGGGTCAGTCCTTTCGTAAGCAGAACCAATGACCTGCCTTTTCAGCTGCCAGTAGACTCTCGTCTGGCAGCTCCTTTGGGAGGAAGATTGTCTCTTTTCAAAGAAAATTGGGATTTAATCACTCAAGACAGATGGGTGCTGGATATCATTCATCACGGTTACAGATTTTATTTCCACACAATGCTCCCTTTCAAAGGCATGCCAGATGTTCCTCCTCCACAAAGAATAGAGGCTCACAAGCAAGTTTCTCAGTTACTCCAGATAGGGGCCATTCAGCCAGTCCCTGTATCAGAAAGGGGCTTGGATTTTATTCTCGCCTGTTCCTAGTACCAAAGAAGGGGAACACGTGGAGACCAATTTTGGATTTATCTATCCTCAACACTTATCTGGACATTCCCAAGTTCAAGATGTTGACGTTACAGCAACTGTTACCTCTGCTGGGCAAGGATCACTGGATGGTAACTTTGGATCTCAAGGAAGCCTACCTTCATGTGCCTATAAGGCTAAGTTGCAGAAAGTATCTGCGATTTTGAACTGGAGATTTTCATTATCAGTTCTCTGCATTGCCCTTTGGCTTATCTACTGCGCCCAGAGTATTCACAAAGGTTCTGGCTCCAGTGATAGCTTACTTCAGGCTTCAAGGCATTCAAATCTATCCTTACTTGGACGACTGCCTGATTCTGGCTCAAGAAAAGGAAGACCTTCTACAGCATCTGGAATATGTCATAGCAGTGCTAAGATGCCTAGGGTATTCTGTGAACGAAATAAAGTCCAGTCTAGTACCCTCTCAAGACATGTGCTTTCTGGGTGTGAGACTGAATACAGCAGCCCAGATGGCCTTTTAACCCCGGACAAACAAAAGAGTCTGTCACTTTACTTCCATCAACTATCTCATCAGTCCGTGCTGACTGCAAGGACAGTCCTTCAAGCATTAGGGTTCATGGCATCTTGTATTCTGGTGCTTCCCAATGCCAAACTGCATATGAGGAAGCTGCAATGGTATCTCAAAATGTATGGACACAGCACTGCCAAGATTTCGACACTGTCATTCATATAATACCTTGCCTTCAAAAGGAATTCTTGTGGTGGGCTCAGGAATGTCACCTAAACAAGGGACTCTCTGTGACCCGGCCAGAGGCGAGTCAGATTTTAACGACAGATGCCTCGGACACTGCTTGGGAGCTCATCTAAATGGAAAGTGGATACAAGACAAGTGGCCTGCCAGACTACAGCATCTACATATCAACATGAAGGAGATGTTAGCAGTCCAGTTTGCATTGATGGCGTTCAAGGAGTTACTTCTTCCAGGGCAGGTGTTGATTCTAACAGACAACACAACTGTCATGTGGTACATCAACAAGCAAGGGGGAACACATTCTTATCCTCTATGCAGGCAAGCAATGATTTTATGGGAGACTGCGTTAAGCCTGCAACTGACTCTTCAGGCAAGGTTTCTGCCAGGAGCACAGAACTCCTAGCAGATGTATTAAGCAGACAAATCATGGATCCCCACGAGTGGAAACTGGATCTTCATGTATTTCAGAAATTGACAGTGTCATGGGGAACTCCAGACATAGATCTGTTCGCTTCTCCACTAAACCACCAGCTGCCAAAGTATTGCACAAAGGGGTTTCATCACACAGCTTGGAAAGTGGATGCTCTGTCTTTCAGTTGGAAAAACCTTCATGTCTATGCCTTTCCACCTCTGCCTCTTCTTCCAAAGGTATTATTAAAGGTCAGACAAGACAGGCCAAGGATGATTTTGATAGCTCCAGATTGGCCTCGGCAACACTGGTACCCACTTCTAAGGAGTCTTGTAAAGAAGCCTCCATGGCCTTTACCTCTGATTCCTCATCTGTTATCTCAGAAGGACGGTCATCTGCTCAATGTCAAGCTTCAATCTCTTCATCTCACAGCTTGGCATATTCTGTGTTGAAGCACAGCAGGTCTCAGCTTCCTCAACAAGTTTTAAATGTGATTATGGAAGCTAGAAGGCCTAGTACTAGGAGAGTGTACGCAGAAAAATGGAAGAGATTTTTATTTTGGAGTACAGCAAAGAATTTGGAGATTTCAGAGCCTAATTTGAGTGTGGCTCTTCAATATCTTACTGAATTATTGGACAAAGGTTTGTCCTTCTCTTCCATAAAGATTCATGCTGCAGCAATTTCAGCTCACTATGATTGTGACCCACCTTTGTTTTCGCATCCTTTGTTCAAGCAGTTTCTTAGAGGGCAAAGAATATAAGACCCCCACGAGAGCTCCTACTCCTGCTTGGGATCTCAATTTTGTGTTGGAAAAACTTACTCTACAACCTTTTGAGCCTGCAGCTACTGCTGAATTGAAATATTTGTCATGGAAGACTGCTTTTCTGTTGGCTATTACTTCTGCAAGAAGGGTGTCTGAGTTGCAGGCCCTTATGGCAGTAGAGCCCTTTTGGTTTTCCATAAGGACAGGGTTTCATTACGTACTAATCCTTCCTTTATGCCTAAGGTGGTTTCTAGTGTGGCTTTAAACCAAACTATTCATTTGCCTACGTTTTTGCAGATCCTCAAAATAAAGGGGAAAAGATTTTGCACACTTTAGATGTACACAGGCAATTGCGTTATTATTTGAGCAGGACTAAAGATTTTAGGCAGTCTCAGCAGTTACTTGTTTCTTTTGCTTTGAGTTCACAGGGCAAGCCTGTGTCAAAACAAACTATTTCTAGGTGGATTGGCTTTTGCATTGCATTTTGTTATTCCCATCATGGCAAAGAGGTTCCAGCTGGGATTAGGCCTCATTCCACTAGGGCTACTGCCACTTCAACAGCATTTCTAAGGGGTGGCAACTAAGGATATTCTGGAAGCAGCTACTTGGAGTTCAGTGCATACTTTCTCTAGGCATTATCACCTGCCTATATACTCTAAGACTAGGGCTGGTTTTGCCACAGCTGTTTTACAAGGCATGTTGTCAGCTCCTGCTACTTTATAATTTGCCAGCCTCCCTTACCTCTGCTTTGGGATTCTACCCAATAGTCAGGACTGCAGCAAGGAAGGCGAAGAACATAGTACAGTTTGTACCTACCATAAATGTAGATGTTCGAGGATTCCCTTGCTGCAGTCCAATTTACCCTCCCTCCTTCCCCTCTGTGTTTCAGGGTGGTTGTGTAGGTGAGTTTACATGCTTATATTTTTTTTGTATATATTGCTGTATATATTGTACATGTTTTTGGTGCAGGTTGTTTTGGGACTTGTCTTTTTGGTCTTCTGACATCTGGGGCAAGAAAAGACTGAGGAAATGACGTCGGTCATGCGCATTAGTACCCTGACGTACTGACGTCAGTCTAAGGCGCCATGACCGACGTCAGCCTTATACTCTGGTATTCGGGCCGACTGGGACGCGGACTATACCCAATAGTCAGGACTGCAGCAAGGGAATCCTCGAACATCTACATTTATGGTAGGTACAAAACTGTACTTTCTCTTATTGACCATGTTGTATGGTCTATATTTGCAGAGCGAGTCTGTGATCAGCACTGATTGCCCTTATCCAGGAGGGACATACGTGACACCCCCGGGTTAAATTTACAGTCTAAAAGAAAAAAGCCAGCAACTGTGGGCTGTGAAAACTAATTTAATTAGTTATACATTTGATAAAACTTTAAATGTCTAACTAATTAAATTAATTTTCACAGCCCACAGTTGCTGGCTTTTTTCTTTTTGTTCATGTTCATTTCAGCTGTGCAACAGTTTCCGTGCAGGGGAAGGTTATTTGGATGCGTAAATTTACAGTCTCCCATCCAGTTGTATCAAGTTGTGCTTAAGTAGGGTCATTGAGGAACTCTGTTTTATGTGATTTGGGAGTTTGTTCCATAGGAGTGACAATCTTTGAGAGACGTACCTCTCTTTCCAGCATGTCCTGTTAATGTCACAGGCTAGGTTAATATCCCTGGAGTGAGTGAATCTTGTCCCATTTGACTTGCGGATATGCATCATTTCCATTAGGGCAGGGCCTGAGACTGTTCTTTAGGCCAGTCAGAAGTCACCTCTCAGCAGCCTATAAGGTACAGAGTACAGTGACAAGGCTTTTCAGTCTGTCCATGTGGGTCACGTGTTGAATGCCCTGAATTTTCTTGGTGAGAAGCCGCTGAGGTCTCCCCAGCTGCTGCAGGTGTCTGGTGAGATGCATAAAGAAGGGAGTGTTGTACTCTGTTAGTGGTCTGAAGGATAAGTACAAGGAAGTTCTAACATCCTTAGCTCTGGATGCAATGCCCCTTACTTGTGAGATGTGCAACATAGAAAGCCTTCCTTACCACTGTGAACACATGGCGATTGAAGTTAAGGTTGTTTTTAACCTGTGTTCCCAAATTTCTCACCACAGGGTTTGAGCTAATGTGGGTACTGTTAATATTATAATTTGCAGGGACTTTCCCATTTGCCAAAAGGGATGCTAATGCATTTTTTTGCATTTAGTTTGTCATTGGCTTTGGAACCAATCATTTGTCTGTGCAAGCCCTTTTTGTAGTGTGTCAGCATCATTGGGGGATTCAGTTATTGCACCCAATTTGCAGTCATCAGGGAATTTGGTAAGCCACATCCCATCTGTTTTTGCCTGGACTTCTGAGAAATAGATCCCAAACAGTAGGGAGCCCAGCACAGATCCTTGTGGTACACCACTGGTAACTGGTCTGCTGGTAAAGGTGGAATCCCCAACTTTGACTGCATGCGTTCTGTCAGTGAGCCAGTTGGCTACTCATCTAGTGACATATGGGTTAATTCCCAGCTGGGTGAGTTTCTCAATGATGCCTGAGTGGGTGATTGTGTCAAAAGCCTTGGCTAAGTTAAGATAGGCTGTATGAACTGTTTCTCCTTCATCCAGGGCGTTGGTGACATTCTTGAAGAAGTCCACCAGGTTTAATAAGTATGATCTACCCTTAAAGTCAGATTGGATCGGGTCAAGAGTTTGAAGGTCACCTATGTCTTTGTTGATAAGGTCCATCATGATTATCTCCATGGCCTTGCAGGTGTGGCTGGTTAGGCTTGTGGTTCTATAGTTCCCAGGGTCAGTTGATGGACCCTTCTTTGTGCAAGGGAATTACTGTTGCTGTTTTCCACTCTGGGACAAAGACAGTACTTAGACTGCGGTTAAAGAGTGCACCAGGTGGTTTTGCTAGGTCCTGTTTTAGATCATTTAGTAGGCAGCCAGGGATGTTGTCCGGTCCCATGGAGGCTGTGTTTTTGGCCATGGAGAGTGCAGTTATGACCTGCTGTTTGGAGAAACTAGGTAGAGGACTTGGTGACAGGTATGCTTTGGGGGTATGTCTGGTGGGGACAGAGGGGGTGAAGTTTGCACCAGATCTGTCTGCTAGCAGGTTGGCAACGTCGTCAGGGTCCATCTGAGTGGTACCATCCACTGCTAGTTCAGCACAAAGCTGGGCCTTCCATTTTAGATTTCTGACATAGCTAAAGAATGGCTTGTGATTATGCTTAGCTAGGGATGCCAGTTTATTATTGTAATTGGCTTTAGAGTACTTTACAAGATATCTAATTTGCTTGTTCAAGCTGTGGAGGGTGTCTTTCCTCTGCTGAGTCATTTCCCTCTTGTTCTTGGACAGTAATTTCTTACTCTTGTATAACCTATTTACACTTGATGTCCACCAAGATGTTTTTTTTTTTTTATCCTTTCATGTACAGCCGATTCTATGCATCTGTATAGGTAATTATACAGGGCATTTGTGTACACTTCTGTGTAGGAGTCATTGTTGACCGTGCTAGCAGGGGCTTTGAAACTGTTGATGCCATTGCGTAAGAGGCTATAGATTGCTTTGGAGAAATTGTTAATCCTTTTCAGCCTTGAGTGGTGTCCGGTATGATCATTACTTTGAACGAGACTGGTTTACGATAAGACCTTACCAAGGAGGGCAACACCAAGGGGGTAGGGTAGAGACCCCCTGTGTTGGTGAGTTCTAAGTCTAGGACATTCAAGTCCCTTGTGGGGGTGCAGACTATTTGTTCCAGACCGCTTGTATTAACAAAGTCCAGGAACCTTGGTCTGAGCGTGTTTGTGCTCTTATACAACTCCCAATCAATGGAAGGGTAGTTGAAGTCACTCATGACTAAAGTGTTTGGCTGTATAGTGAGCGACTCAAGTAGGTCTAGGTAGGCAGAGTGGTTTTTGTGTTTCATGATAGGAGACCTTTAGCGAACAATGATATGGAAAGGGGTTTTACCTGCATTTAGTTAGACTTGGAGTAGCTGTAGGGGAGTCGTACTCTTTGATCAGTCTTGAGAAGTATTTGTCTTTAATGAAGATGGGTACACCTCCGCTTTTGGTTCTTTCACGCTCGTTTTGAGGTCTGAACCTGTGGAACCTTTGTAGCCTTGTATAGCTGAGGTGCTCCCTGCAACCTTGAACCATGTCTCTGTGACTGCACAGCCATCGCCATCTTTCAAGGTAAGAATGCTTCCAGTGAGTGCAGTTTTTGACAGACTCCTAGCATTAAGCAGCACAACCCTGAGTTTGTCTCCAGTGGATTTTTATACGTTGGGAATTTTGTTATGACACTGCTTTAAAAAAGGGGGAAAAAAGGGCACTATGGGGAGACAAGTACATTTGCAAGTAACCAAAAAAAAAATAAAATAGTAGTGTGGTCTGTTCATATTTACACAGGCTGACAGATACTCAAGCACTCCTATCACTAGAGGATGTAGATGTTTGTGCAATCATAGAAACCTGGTTCAAGGCCTCAGAGAATACCTCGCCCTTGCAAGACTACAATCCCTTCCACACCTTCAGACTGCAAAACGAACATGAGAGAACCAAAGGGAGGCAGTGTGTTTCTATGTTGGAGATAAAATTCACCTCCTGACTAGTTAGACAGGACTGTTCCATGGAGTTACTGCAAGTTCAGGTTACTGTGGTAAGCCCCATTCATTTCATAGCTAATTGTAGATCCCCCTTCATGGATCATGATGTTCACGAGGTCTACTTGATCAAACTGGAGTCAATCCAAATATTGCCAAACACTCTGGTCATGGGGATTTCAATTATCCCATCATCAACTGGGAAAAACCTACTGTAGCCCTAACTCACTAGTGCAAAAGTTACTTGACTTTAACTCAAGTGGTTTGGAACAAATTGCTCAAACCTAAAAAGAGGAGCAAACATACTAGATCTAGTCCTCTCTAACATGACAAACAGATGTACCCTGCAACTATCGGACCCTTATTAGTTAACTCGGACCACAAATCAGTCGCTTTCAAATTGGCACTAACGCCTATAACTCACCAAGTGTGAAGTCAGACTAAACAACTTCAAGGCAAACTGTACCCTCCTGGGGGTAGGTATAACTGCATTCCAGGCCCCACACCCAGCTGGAAGTGGTAACTACACCAAAGCTTACACTAAACACCTGTACAACTACCCTATATAAGTGTTTAGATTTGGCTGTTCCAGAGAGCATCAAAGTCAGAGCCCCAACTAAAAATGAGCCGTCCTGGTGAACATCCAGCATCAACAAATTTTACAAACAACACAAAGTTACTGTCTAAGAAAACTAAGGCGAGGTCCCAGCAATGGAAGAGCATTCTCCTCAGCTTCAACAGGCAAATAAGACAACATGTCAAATCCTCTAAGGGTAACTTTGAGAAAAACTTGGCAATCACAGCCAAGGATAACCATATGGCCTTTTATAGAGGTACATATGCAACCTAAAAGGTAGGACTCAAGCATGTGCTGAACTAGTGACTAACTGCATCACACACACACCGATCCCACAGAGACAGAAAACCTGCTGGTGGACAGATTTGGTGAAAATTTCACTCCCTTATTCCCTCCAAACCTATCACAAACCTTGCCCCACAACTCCCTTATCCCCTCCAAACCTATCACAAACCTTGCCCCACAACTCCCTTATCCCCTCCAAACCTATCACAAACCTTGCCCCACAACTCCCCTCCCACCCTATATATCCGAAGAGCGGGTCATTAAAGTCTTGTCCAAGGCATAGGTTGGTTCATAGGTTGGTACTAGGCTATCAGCCCTAGGGCCTATACAAGCCTAATGTAGAAACAACAAAGGGACCAGCACTCAACAGCAGCAAGATAAAATTCAAAAAGATGATTTATTTCAAGGTTGCTGAAAGTCAACCTTGCATAATATACACAAACCGGTTTCGGCTGTTAAAGCCTTTATCAATGTGACTTCTTCTTAATCCAAAAACATTAATTTGCACAAACACCTTTACATCCTGGTTCTCTATTTATACCCTTACCTTAAAGTGGTATGAACCTATTGGGATTTGTATATAGGGTACTTATACAGTGTTTAAATAAGAACATGTTCAGCATGAATATGCTTATGATACATTATTTGAACCACATACACCTAACATCCTAAAGATAACAATTACTTATTCATGCTTATTTATGAAATGAATGGCTGATATGAAATATAGCCAAGAAATGCTTATGTTATTTAATTTAGGCAAAAATCAAAAAATATATATTTTTTTTTAATTAACGTAGGTATATTTGGTGTATATGGAATGTGATAATGACGTGGAAGCATTGGATATTTAACTGCCCAATGATCATCATTTGAACATATAAAACCTACACCTTGGGGGCATCATTGGCCTATCCATCATGTACTTGATATTCATTTAATCCTGGCTTGAAAAAAGCCCCAAGGGTGGTAATCTACTTGTTCTCCATGTTATTGAGTTTCGTGTGCCACCCCATCTTGAAATTCCTGTGAAGTTGGATTTTATCTATTATGATGAACCTAAATGATGCTCCTGTATGTTGTTGGCTATGTTTATATAGAGCATTGGTAATCCTTCTATTTCTGATGGAACTCATGTGTTCACTAATCCTAATTCTGATAGGCCTGGAGGTCTGCCCAACATAAAACGCAGAGCAAGTGCATTGTGCCAAATATATCACCCAATCAGAGCTGCAATTCCCGAAGATGTTGATATTAAACATCCTTGGTGTATTTTTGCTGGTGAATTCTTTGGTTTTACAAATGTATTGGCATAAGATGCAATGTCCACAGGGGTAACAACCAACTAAGGCATCACCAAAAAGTGTGGTTTGTTGTTTGGTAACTGGTGTGAACCTTTTATAGTGTGTTAACTGAGACTGAATGGTACGTCCCCTGCGGTAAGAGAAGGCGCAGGTTTCGGGAAGGATGTCATTAAGAAATGGATTTGACTGTAGTATATCCCAATGTTTGTTGACAATTTGTCTAAACCAGGATGTGTTGTTACCATACGTGGTGACTAGTCTGATAGGCTGCCTACCTTGCTTGGTAACTTCCTGTGATTTGTTATATATAAGTAGATCTGATCTTTCCCTGGCTTGCATCTGTCAAATAATATCTATATGTTCAAATAATGATCATTGGGCAGTTTAAATATCCAATGCTTCCATGTCATTATCACATTCCATATACACCAAATATACCTATGTTAATTAAAAAAATATATATATTTTTTGATTTTTGCCTAATTAAATAACATAAGTATTTCTTGGCTATATTTCATATCAGCCATTCATGTCATAAATAAGCAGGAATAAGTAATTGTTATCTTTAGGATGTTAGGTGTATGTGGTTCAAATAATGTATCATAAGCATATTCATGCTGAACATGTTCTTATTTAAACACTGTATAAGTACCCTATATACAAATCCCAATAGGTTCATACCACTTTAAGGTAAGGGTATAAATAGAGAACCAGGATGTAAAGGTGTTTGTGCAAATTAATGTTTTTGGATTAAGAAGAAGTCACATTGATAAAGGCTTTAACTGCCGAAACCGGTTTGTGTATATTATGCAAGGTTGACTTTCAGCAACCTTGAAATAAATCATCTTTTTGAATTTTATCTTGCTGCTGTTGAGTGCTGGTCCCTTTGTTGTTTCTACATTCATGGTTTGGACCGTGCACCATTGTCTTCCGTGCGTGCCTCGTTTTCTCTGTATTGCTGCCTTCACGCTGGGGACGCCTGGGAGCAGGATTACACCGTCTTCTTGGTGGTTCTCCTTCACATCGTTGGGGTATTTTCACAGTGGTTTGGACATTTTACTTGGGTTATTTTCAAGACAATCATGGTAAAAATACGCATCGCTGATTCATAGCGTCAGGCAAGTGGTACAGTTATAATCTTGGGATGAAACGACCTTAACAGGCTTCCTTGGGCCTACAAGATGGATCCATTTAGAGATTGTGGCTTATAATCATGAATACTGTTTTTGTTGCCTAATGCGGGATTTATATCTGGATGGGATTTAAGTATCTGACTGCTTTTCACTGATTATTGGTCTTCAAGCGATACTAACTACAATCGTGATTGTGATTTTCGCGTGGATGCAAACAACTATATCTTATTAACTTTCCGTTTGTGGGGGCAAGCTGAACCATAGATGCATCAAGAAAAGTAAATTTTTTTGTCTTTTTGGAAATCCTTAAAGTTAACATTGTATTATGTTAAATTACATTACTACAAGCAAGTGGCCAATATGAAGGACTATTGAATATCCAATACGCGTTTATATCACGCCTCATTTTGTGAACGTTGGATTATTAAGGTTTTGTTAAACTAATTTCATGTCGCTAAGACTCTTAATGGTGGCAGCTTTTCATGTTGATTAAAATCAATAACGTTTTTCACAGATGGGTGATGGATGGTTCGATTAAGAGAGTGGGTCATGTATTAATATGGGTTTATGCCTTTAATTCTTAATTTTTTTGGTTTGATCATAAATCTGCTATAGACGCCAAACCCACAAGTTGTAAAAGCTAGGTATTGTATGTCTTATACTATATACTTAATAACTATAATATATGTACATCTTTCTAATAATTGTACAACAAGTTGGTGGGCATGTTTTCGGATTCTTCAAAAAAATTTTTTTAAAGGGCATAATCCAAGTTGGATATAATTTTGATAACAATTGCTTTTTTGTAAACAACAAGGTTATAGTTAACACAACCAGTGTACTTGTTTCCTAAACCTTACAATTGGTGATTCTTGTACCCTTATTCAGGCAGGACATTGGGATATTGGCCTATGTTTTTGGGTTGCTTCAGGAGGCATACCGACATATCAGAACTGGTTTATGGACTTGTTTATTACTATTAGGCACAACAATGCTTTAGGCCTTCGTATTGCTGTTATATGTATAATATATTCAGCCTTGTTATGGTTCAAATACAAAGTCCTTAATATGTTATTACATAATTAAGTCAGGGATTTTCTGGACTTATCAACATTTATTAAAAGGAGTCCTGGTGTTAGTCATCTAACACACATAAATACTGACTTTAAGACAACAATTGATGACTGCATGGATGTCACTTTATACACAATAGGTTGTTGCAAACCCCATAGTGACAAGAATTATCATCTCAACATATCTAACTCAAGCAATTGGCATAGCAATATACTTTTTTCTGAGGGTTTCTCATCTAAGGTTCATTTAAGGCACATATATACAAGTATATTGGCCTAGTCACATAAGTACAGGTCATTTCAATTCAGTTGCGTTAAGCATTAATAAGAATTTTTCATTTTTATTTAAATACATATCCAAATAGGGGAATACTGTTTTCAAGTCTGACCAGGTGCAACATTGGTGAAAAAATATTTTCAAAAAAGAGTGACATTCTAATTTTGGTCTCTGGGTTATTGTTTCCATTATGCTTTGGTTGACCATTGGCCCACTCTACAACTTATCAACAAATATGTTGACTCTGTAATACAGGGCAATAAAAAGGTACATAAGTAGTAACATCAGGTTATACCCTTACGGTGGCACAAAAAAACAAATATATTTGGTAATATTGATTCTTTTTGTTGGTTCCACTCATTGTAAGGGCATTCTTAAAGATTAAACAAGTTTTGAAGTGTGAGTTGATATCCTTACGGTGGCTATTAAAAATAAAAAAGGATATTATAACTGTCAACCTTTTTGCAAACAATACCACCTATTGTAAGGATACTAAAACATAACAAGCATTCTACAGCCCTATATTGTGGACCGTTTGGGCATACTCATGCATATGTGGCAACTCTCTGACCCAGTATTATTGAATATTGTTATACATTTTGTATGATTTATTCTGGTCGGGCTGACTAACATTACCCCAAAAAAAGTTTTTTCAGATTTAATATTAATAATTTTTTAATATATACATAGGATATTATTTGGCAAAGTGAAAATAAATAAAAGGATTTTTCATACCCTGACCATAATGGATTTAAATGATATCCTTGAAGGCCTTTCGGCAGATAAGGACAACTTAGAAGTATTCAGACTCAATACAGGCCAGGTCTCCACGACAGATAACACTACAATTAATCTTAAAGAAAAATGTGGGACTATTTTTTCAAAGTTACATAGACAAATGAAAGCCCTCAGAACAAATATATGGCATTTAAAGCTTTTTAAAGCATACAAAATTAAAGATATAACACCAAGAGGACTTCGTATTAAGTTGCAACCCTTAGTGGCTAATATTGACAATGAATTAAGACAAGATTGGGCTACTGCCCAACATCAGGCATCCATGCTGTTTGTCGACAGTCTTTCCAAATACTATGAAAGAAATATTGAAACTCTAACTACAGAATTACAAATGACTTGTTTGGAAGCGGAAACATTTTCCAGTACTGATTACTATCAGGACCATTTATCCCAATTAGCCAAGGAATTGACAAACATAGAACAAGATCTTAAGAAAAGAAAAATACATAAATTCAATAGAGATTTAGGGGATTATGAAAAAGGAAAACCCTTTGTAACTTCAAAAAATGTGAGGTTTAGTGAGAGTACACATAAACCACCCAGGGGAAAGAAAAGACCTAGACCTATTCTCAAGAAACATGACAGTAGACACAGTCTTACTTCTGATGATGATTTTTCATCTACTACAGAAGGTAATGTCTCCTCCAACCAGGCATCCCCAGTAGCCAAAAGAAAGCAATTCATCCCTTTAGGGCCAACAAACACAGGGCAGGGAGGAAGCACAAGCGCAGATTTGGGTACAACCAATCTTCAAACACTATTGAAACAAATACCACAATAAACAATGTACTTAATATTTCATCTGTGGCACTTACAGAAGTTCAATATAAGGTGTTAAATAAAGGCCTTAATTTTGTACCCACAACACCGGTGTCTGAACATTTATTAGTTGATGATATTAATAACTTTTGTAGAACACTCAATCTAAAGTTATTTTTTTCAGATGAGTCTAATTCTCAAAGATCTATTGGGTTTAGGTTTGGAAAATCTACATTTGTACCACCAATGGATAAATATGTGTCTATATTCAAGGATTGTGTTATGAAGGATTTACATTTTTCCAAAGATCCTGAGGGTTGTCGTAATAATCTTAACCGACAAGAATGTGAAGCACTTAAGCAACTACAACAAAATAGAAATATTGTGATTACATCTGCAGATAAAGGTGGAGGTATTGTGGTTATGGACTACTTAAAATATAAGGCAGAGGCACTGAAACAGTTATCTCAAACGCAGTTTTATTTAAAGATGGTAGTGGATCCCACCCCCAACTTTAAAACTGATATTGATTCATTCATAGATTTAGCTGTGGAGGAGGATATCATCACCCCCCAAGTGGCCAACCAACTGAAGGTTTCAGAACCAATGCCACAGTACCTCTATTTAATACCCAAGACACATAAAGATTTAATGAATCCACCAGGTAGACCCATTGTGTCAGGTCGTGGATCCCTTACTGAACCTTTATCTGCTTTTCTGACTGAATATTTAAAACCATTATTGTCAATGGTCAGATCACGTATCCAGGACACAACACAATTTTTAAATATTATTGAAGACTCTCAACTTGATGAGGACTGGCTGTTACGTACATTAGATGTAACATCTTTATATACAAGTATTCCACATCAAGCTGGCATTTTGGTAGTTACGTACTGGTTAAATCAATCGAATCTATACTCAACAGGATTTAAGAATTTTTTTGATCAAGTTAACTGAGTATGTATTGCAGAAAAACATTTTTTACTTTGAAGGCAACCCCTATTGGCAAATTAAAGGAACAGCAATGGGGGCATCTTTTGCCCCAATTTATGCAGATTTATTTATGGGGTATTATGAACTGACCTTCATATATGATGTCCAGCGAAATATTTATATGGACTACATGGATATATGGCGTAGGTATTTGGATGACTGCTGGTTGGTGTGGCGGGGAAGTAAGGAGGAACTATCCAAATTTGTGGATTATCTCAATAACAATTCATTTAACATACAATTTACGGTCAATATTGGATACAATGAGATTGTGTTTTTGGATGTGGCTATTAAAAGGTTACCGGATCACACTTTAGCAACAATAATACATAGGAAATTCCCACAATATAACACCTTACTCTTTGCCACCAGCTCTCACCCCCCCCACATCATTAACAACATTCCAAAGTCACAATATTTGCGCTTGAAAAGGATTTGTTCAACGGCAGCAGAATACTCTATACAAACACAGGAATTAACAACAAGATTTGTGGATAGAGGTTATAATTCCAACCATCTAAACAATACGGCCAGACAGATGCAAGCCGGGGAAAGATCAGATCTACTTAAATATAACAAATCACAGGAAGTTACCAAGCAAGGTAGGCAGCCTATCAGACTAGTCACCACGTATGGTAACAACACATCCTGGTTTAAACAAATTGTCAACAAACATTGGGATATACTACAGTCGAATCCATTTCTTAATGACATCCTTACCGAAACCTGTGCCTTCTCTTACCGCAGGGGACGTACCATTCAGTCTCAGTTAACACATTATAAAAGGTTCACACCAGTTACCAAACAACAAACCACACTTTTTGGTGATGCCTTAGTTGGTTGTTACCCCTGTGGACATTGCAGCTTATGCCAATACATTTGTAAAACCAAAGAATTCACCAGCAAAATACACCAAGGATGTTTAATATCAACATCTTTGGGAATTGCAGCTCTGATTGGGTGATATATTTGGCACAATGCACTTGCTCTGCGTTTTATGTTGGGCAGACCTCCAGGCCTATCAGAATTAGGATTAGTGAACACTTGAGTTCCATCAGAAATAGGAGGATTACCAATGCTCTATATAAACATAGCCAACAACATACAGGAGCATCATTTAGGTTCATCATAATAGATAAAATCCAACTTCACAGGAATTTCAAGATTGGGTGGCACACGAAACTCAATAACATGGAGAACAAGTGGATTACCACCCTTGGGGCTTTTTTCAAGCCAGGATTAAATGAATATCAAGTACATGATGGATAGGCCAATGATGCCCCCAAGGTGTAATAACATAAGTATTTCTTGGCTATATTTCATATCAGCCATTCATTTCATAAATAAGCATGAATAAGTAATTGTTATCTTTAGGATGTTAGGTGTATGTGGTTCAAATAATGTATCATAAGCATATTCATGCTGAACATGTTCTTATTTAAACACTGTATAAGTACCCTATATACAAATCCCAATAGGTTCATACCACTTTAAGGTAAGGGTATAAATAGAGAACCAGGATGTAAAGGTGTTTGTGCAAATTAATGTTTTTGGATTAAGAAGAAGTCACATTGATAAAGGCTTTAACAGCCGAAACCGGTTTGTGTATATTATGCAAGGTTGACTTTCAGCAACCTTGAAATAAATCATCTTTTTGAATTTTATCTTGCTGCTGTTGAGTGCTGGTCCCTTTGTCGTTTCTACATTCATGGTTTGGACCCTGCACCATTGTCTTCCGTGCGTGCCTCGTTTTCTCTATACAAGCCTAGCCATAACAATTCCCTGGCTATTTCTTCCCACGTTATTTACTTTCCTGGACCCCTGTCTAGCAGGGCGACTGACGTGATCCCTGGGGTGAATTTCCTTTCTCCCATCCAATCGTCAAGGTTCCTCTTGAAGAGGTCCAAAGAGGCACTCTGCTTGACATGTATGGGCAATCTATTCCAGAGTCTGGGGAGTCTCTGGGTCAGGAACCTATCCCTCCAGCATGTTTTGTTTATTGTGATGACAAGGTTTAGATCCCTGGAGCGTGTAGCTCTGAGGGATTGGGATTTCTTTAAGTGTAGCATGTCCAATCGCTCTGGGTTTGACATGGCCTTGTATGTTAAGCAGAGATCGCCTCTGAGTAGACGATATGCGACAGAGTATAGCTGGAGTTTTTTAAGGCAGTCAGCGTAGGGCATCTGCTTTAGGCCTGTGATTCTTTTAGTGAGGTATTTCTGAGGCCTTTCCAGTTGTTGCAGATGTCTTGAGAGGTACATACCAAATGGGGCGTTCTATTCTATAATGGGTCTAATGAGGGATGAGTACAGTGGGACAATGACCTCCTTTTTTCTGGATGAAAAGCCCTTCGTGATGAGGTGTGCCACATAGAAGGATTTCCTGACTGTTGTGGCGATGTGGTTATCGAAGGTGAGACCACTGTCCACCTGTGTCCGTAAGTCTCTTATCACACTTTCTGTGTTTAGTGTACTGCCACCTATATGGTAATTCATGGATACATGTTTTTTTCCCAAAGGGGATAACAATACATTTCTTGGCATTGAGCTTGAGCCCATGGCTCTGGCACCAAGCATCTTTTTCTGTAAGGCCCTTTTGTAGAGTATCCACATCATTTAGGGATTCAATAATAGCTCCCAGTTTGCAGTCATCTGCAAACTTTGTTAGCCAGAGTCCCTTAGTGTTGACCTGTACTTCAGAGAAGTAGATGCCAAACAAGAGCGGCCACAGGACTGAACCCTGAGGTACTCCACTTGTCACTTGTTTGGAGCTGGATTTGGAGTCTGCTACTTTTACAGTGTGGGTTCTATCAGTAAGCCATTTAGCAACCCATTGGGTGACATAGGGATCAATGCCCAACTTAGTAAGTTTATTTCTGATTCCAGAGTGGGGGATGGTGTCAAAGGCCTTGGCAAGGTCTAGATAGGCTGTGTGGACCACCTTACCCTTGTCCATGGCTCTGGAGACTGATTCAAAGAAGTCAATCAGGTTCAGGAGACAAGATCGGCCCTTCACAAACCCAAACTGGGTGGGGTCCAGTGTTTGAAGGTTGCCAATGTCTTTGTTTATAAGTTCCATGATAATACTCTCCATGGCCTTGCAGATAAGGCTTGTCAGACTGATGGGATGGTAGTTTCCGGGATCCAAGGTGGATCCCCCCTTGTGGATTGGGATAACTGTAGCTCTGCGCCACTCAGTGGGCACGAAACCTGAGGTGAGGCTATGATTAAACATGACACTTAGGTGAGGTGCCAGTTCATATTGTAGTTCATGTAGTACACAGCCTGGGATGTCATCTGGTCCCATGGATGCTGTATTATTGGCTTTAGAGAGTGTGTTTTGTACCTGTGTGGCCGTTATTACTGGAATTTGGCAATCTTCCGGTATTGAGATGGGCCATTTAGGGGGTGAGAGGGGGGTGAAGTTGACACTGAATCGATCTGCCAGGATATTGGCAATATCCTTCGGATCAGTATATTTAATGCCATTCTGTTTTAGCTCAGAGCAGATCTGAGCATTGCCATTTAGATTCTTGACATAGTTATAGAATGCTTTGTGGTTGTCTTTGGAATCTTTGGCAATTTTATTTTCGTAACTAGTTTTGGAGGATTTTATGAGGCATCTCAGTTTGTTACTAAGGCTAGTAAGGGAGTTTTTTGCATCCTGGGATTTTCCTCTTTTCTTCAAAAGTTTCTTCCTTTTGTTGTAAAGTTTGTTTATGGCAGGGGACCACCAAATTGGCTTCCTTTTTTTGGATGAGAGCATTTTGGTTCTATTTGGGATGGCACGACTCATGCATGAGTGGATGTGCTCGTACAGTGCTTTAGTGTAGGATTCAGCAGTTGAACTTTCAGTTCCTGTCTGCATGGGTGTCATGAAGTTTGTCACTTCTGACATGAGTAGCATGAAGTTGGCTTTGGAGAAGTTTTTTATGATGGTTTCTTTACTGGGGGTGAGGGTGGGATGTGAATGTTAAGGGTGATTAGCTTATGGTCAGACCTGACTAACGAGGGGGTGACCATAGATATGGAGCATTGATTTCCCATGTTGGTAATGACCAGGTCTAGGATATTGGAGCCCCTGGTGGGACTATGGATTAGTTGATCCAGGGCGTTGGAATTTATGAATTCCAAGAACCGTTGCGCAAAAGTGTTGGGACATGAGTACTTTTCCCAGTTAATGGCAGGGTAGTTAAAATCACCCAGTATTAGGGTGTTTGGTTCTATCTTAATATTTTCCAGTATATTTAGAAAGGTGTAGTGAGAATCTTGGGGTATGGTGGGGGATCTGTAGCGAGCTACAATTTGGATTGCAGTCTTACCTAGTGTTAGTTGCACTTGGAGAATTTCAGACACATTGTGTTGGCCAACTAGCCTGGTGGTGTGAATATCCTTGGTGAATATTGACACTCCTCCACCTTTAGTGTTACGGTCCTGGTTTGGTGGCTGAAAAGTGTGGTAAGAGTTGTAGCCTGGTATTGCAGGGGTGCTCTCTGGAGCCTTGAACCAGGTCTCAGTTACTGCACAGATATTGATGTTCTCCATTTTTAGGAGTGCCTTGAGACAGTGCATTTTGAGGTTTAGACTTCTAGCATTGAGTAGCATTACCTTCATATTTTGCATGCTTGTACCTGTTACAGTGGTGGTTTTGTCCTTTGAAGTTTGCCTAAAAAAGGCACTATAGGGGTGGCAAGAGCCTTAGCCAGTAACCTGAATCCCAGGGGCAACAGGTGCAGACCATCTCTGGCAAAGCATCGTGGTGTGTCAGTCATGTCATCCCAGGCAGACAGATACTGGATCCCCTTTGAATGACACCATAAGCTTAGCCAATTGTTGAAGTCAATCATTTTATCCTTATATTGTGGTATCATTCTGGGCGAAGGCAGGATGCTACTCAGGGCTAGGGTCATACCTGCCTGGGCCACATGATCCGAGAGCTCTTCCGTGCCTCTTTTCATGTAGTCCAGGGAGGTACGTCTCAAGTCATTCACTCTAACATGGACAATGACAGAGTCATATTTGTACTTGTTGTGGTGTGACTTGAGTGTATGCGTTATGTGGCGGATCCTGGCACCCGACAGGCAGCTGACTGTAATTTTCTTCTTCTTCAACCTGGTGAGAGGGACATCAGTGTGCCTGACTATAGAGTCACCTATGACTAAAGTGTTAGGTACAATGTCTTGCCTTAGGGGCTGTTGCTGGGTGGCACACTGGTGTTGTGAACTATGTGACACATTGGTTGTGATTGGTGTTTGTTTGCTTTTCAGCTTCAGAGGTCTTTGTTGCTTGGGCAGGTTACAGTTAAGGGCCTCTGCATATGTGGATTTAGTGTTGCTATATGTGGGTGTTGGTGGTGCGGGTTTAGAAAGGTTATGTGTTGCTTGAGGTGTAGTGTGGCCTCTTGACTGTTTAGCACAATTTTGGGTGGAGAGAGCTTTGCTTCCATTTTGGCTAGTAAGTGCATCTCTCACAGGTTGTAGTATTGGGTGGTAGGAGGAGAGGGTTGTCTGTGTACGAGGCAATTGCTGCATTGCCCCAGTATGCCCAGATTCACCAGGTGGACAGGAGAAATCACCGGAAGCTGACCCTTGGACATGCCTGGTTTGGGGCTTTTTTTTTCTTTGTAAAGTATAGGAGCTGTTTCCTTAGCAAGGTACTTTGCAATTATAGGCTGTTTAGTGCCTACTATTAATTTCTCCTTGTTAACAAGGAGAGTTCAGTGTTTGTATGAGTTTAAGGCTTCCTAGTGCTTTCCAGCAGGTATTAGAGAAAGTGCTAGTCACAGGGATGCTTAAAGGTAAGATTGAAATGAATGCACTCTGCAGTGTGCACTAGAGAAGTTAGATGTGAAAGTAGGTAACTTGAGTTTTACCTGTTTAAAAAGTTAAGGTTTAGTGGAGAGTTACTATTTTTAAAACAGCAAGATGGATTGAAAGGGGTGGTCACTTTTGTATTTTGGTACTATGAAATACTGTAGGATGGCCAATAAATTTAAATAATTGAAGGGGTGGGATTTCAAAAATGATGATTTTGTGATTACTCACATAAGCCAGTGAAAGTAGAGAGAAATGAGATATATGGTCAGATTAACATAAGAGGCGGGCAACTAGAAAGACAGTGGTATTTAACAAGACAACTTAAATGGGTGGGAGGGTGGTAAAAAATTCTGCCTGACTCAGAACAGAGAGCGCTGTGGTCTCTTTTAAAGTTTTAATATGCTGTTAAAACAGAATGCAAGCAAAACACAAGGTAAAGAAAACAAACTACAGTATTCAAAATATAGAAAGGCAATACAGTAATACAAAAAATAAAAGCAAACTAACCTTTCCTTCACAGCAAAGTGTAGCAGAGTTTGGATGAGCCTTTCTGGTAAAAAAAAAATGCAGTCTCGGTGGGACCAGATGGCATCCCAGGCTGTCTTCTGAGTAAACTAAAACATGAACTAACATCACCATTAAGTATCCTATTTAATCACAGCCTTACCACAGGCTTTGTTCCTGCGGAGTGGATAGCAGCAACATTTATTCCCATCCACAAAGGTGGCTTAGCAACAGTCCCGGGGAATTATAGAGGCAAAAGTTTGACCAGCCTCATCTGTAAGGCCATGGACTGTATCATCATGGACCTCATAAGTAAAGACATAGGCAACCTCCAAACTATAGATCTGATCCAGTTCGGCTTCAAGTGCAGATCCTGCCTGTTAAAACTGGTGGATTCCTTCAAAAATGTGACCAGGGCCATTAACGAGGGCAAATCTGTGTGCACAGCATACTTCGACTTAGCCAAGGCCTTCAACACAATCCCACACTCGGTCATTACTGATAAACTTGCAAACTGAATGTAAACCCCTTTGTTGTAAGATGGGTTGCCAACTGGCTCACAAACTAGTCACATACTGTCAAAGTGGGTGACTCCACATCAACCAACAGACCTGTCACCAGCAGGGTGCCAAAAGGGTCAGTGCTGAGCCCTCTATTGTTTGGTATGGACTTCTCAGAAGTTCAGTCCAAAACTAAGGGGCTGTGGCTGACACAGTTTGCAGACGACTACAAACTGGGTGTAATTATCAAATCTCCAAATTACCGTATACGTCAGGAGGATTTTACACAGACCAACAACTGGTGTCTTAGTCACAGTCTCAAACTAAATGCAAATTCCTTTGGTAAAAATAATGTCCCTTCACACTATCAATTTAACAACAGTACCATATGTACTTACAAAGTGGTAAGGGATCTGGAATCACAAGTAGACGGCGACCTTAAGTTTGTGAACCATGTGTCTACTGTAGTAAGGAAGGCCTCCTACATAGCACACTTGATTAGCAAAGGCATCCCCTCTAGAGCAAAGGTGGATGTTCATCGTGTTACCCTGCTGCAGTCATCACACTTTGGTTATCCTGTCGTCAGGCGGTCCTGCAGTCGGGCGGGATTCCAAAGTCTTGGTCCGGCGTCGGTTGCTGTCGTTTCTTCCCTGACGTCAGTGCGCCAGGGGTATATATAATGCATCCGACGCCATTTTCTTCAGTCTTTCTTGCTGTGCGGTGCCTGAAGCAGTTCACAAGTGCCAGTCTGCCGACTCCTGAGATTTTCGAAGTCGAATTTCAGATCCGAAGTCTTCAATAAAGCTAAATACCCTGTTGTGAAAACTTCTCTTGCCTCAGACCGATGTCAGAAAAAGTTAACAATTGTATTTCTTGTGGGAAGCAAATACCTCATAAGGATTTTCATTCTTACTGCATACCTTGCCTAGGCCCGGACCACAACGTCACTGGTTGTCATTTTTGTGCTAGGTTTAATAAGCGTACTATAAAGAGACGCTTTGATTTCGCACAACACTACTTCCGTAGAAAGTTTAACTACACCATGCCGTCGGAGCAACCAACTGCCGGTGTGCACAAAAAAAACGCAAGGATAAGGACAGGCAGCCTAGACCCAAGCGAGACTCAGGCCTCTGATGGTCCGGTCTCCGGTTCACCGGTCCTCAGTGAGGCTCCTACGCAGCCCCTGACTACCGCAGATCTGGAACCAGAGACCGCTTCTGAGCTTTTGGCGGAGAGTACTAGGCCGACACAGCCATTTTGTTTAGCCCCTACCAGCGATACTGCTGAAAGAGATGTCGGTGCTGCAGAAACACCTTCGGTTTCTGAAGGCGTCTTCAGACCGACAACGCTCACCATAAAAGCGTATCCTAAGACTAAGACTCCTATTAAACCTTAAAAGACTGCACTTCAGTCTCCAGTTCAAGGCCCCATGCCTAAGAAACAGATGCTCAAAATGGTTTCCAACAAAGGAGATCAAAGGACTCCTTACACAGACCAACTAAATCCTTGTCACTGTGCTTAGTATCGTGTAGCCTTCCTACGGGAGACTTATGCCTGGCTTACAGATCAATCTCTGACTCAAACCTAATTAATTTTCTGCACATCTGTAAATCAAACAGGGCTAGAGCTACCCATTCCTGGGACCAAAATATGGCCTGCAATTTGAATAGAACGTACTGGAGGGAAATATTTGTCTCCCAGCACTGCTTTGGAATAGGCTGCTAATTCATGTGAAGCAAAGCACCTCTATGACGCTTTCAAAAGGAACCTGGATGAGTGGATGGGGCACCATAAATTCATACTGGGGGTAGTGCCCACAGCCCTGTTGGACTTGGGCAGTCATTAAATACAATCCTGGGTGTTAACTAGAATATGTATGGTATTACATTGGGATGAAATGTCTAGGCTTGAAATGACCTCTGGGTCGATAGCCTAGTAACCTCGTATGATCCTGGAATCCCCTGGATTGACACCAGAAGCTAAGCCAGTAGTTGAAGTCAATCATTTTTTGTTTATATTGAGATATCATCCTTGGGTGAAGGTAGAGTGCTGTTTAGGGCTAGGGACATGTCTGCCTGGGACACAAAGTGTGCAGTCATGTCTCTCCCCATATAGTCCAGTGAGGTATGTCTCAAGTCATTCACCCCAACAGGGACTGTGACAGAGTCATAACAGTACTTGTTATTGAGAGACTTGACTGTATGTGTGATCTGATGAATCCTGGCACCTGACAGTTGACCATGACAACCTCCTTGCCTAGCCTCATGAAAGGGACGTGTGTCTCACACTGTGGAATCCGCTATGACCATGACATTTGGTTTTGAGGTGTTTTGTCTGAGGGGCTTATTGGCTGAGACACTGTTGTGTGTATTATTATGTGTAGTAGATTTTGTTGGTTCTGCAGTGTGTGCAGTAGGTTTGCACTTGGGAGTACTCTGATCTTTAGGTAGGCTTGTAACAAGTACTTCCGCATATGTGGGTTTGTGTTGTTTGCTTTTGTGCAAGAGTTGAAGTGTGTGTTTGCTGACAATCTGTTTGATATCTGGTTTGTTACGTGAAAGAATTGATTCCAAATGCATAGTATGGATACATATCTCACAAGTTGTATTTGTTTGTTTTAGAAGTAACTGGTTATCAGTATACATGAGGCAAGTGCTACATTGCCTCAAGGTACCCATGTCAATCAACCTGGCTGGAGAAGTGGTGGGAAACTGTCGATCCATTATGGCAGGTATATACTGTAGTAACTAGTGGTGAGTGGGTTAGATGGACCAGGATTTGCTGTAAGACAAAAAGTGGCTATTCTGCAGAGGTCTAGGGGTAGGAATCTGCGTCAGTGCTTCACAATGTATGACTGAGTTGCTCGCAGGGCAGCAGTGGAATCTCTGAGCAGTTCCAGTGAGCTGAGTGCAAACATGATGCTTAAATACAAGCGAAGGTAAATGATGGGTCATTGTCTGCACACTTCTGCCACAAAGGTGCAGGGGGGGGCATCTTAATGTAAGATGGCTGGTTGTAGTTCTCAAATGATACCAAACAATCCAAATTCAGCAAGCCTGAATCTATCCGATGCTGTAGAATGCAGAAATACTAGTAGTAGAAATTTAAAGTGCAAAAACAGTTTAAATGAAGCAGCAATTCAGTAGAATACTCCCACAGTAGTGTAGATCACAAACCTTTCTAGTGTAGAATAGCTGATTTGGAATCAAAGTGCTTAAACCAGAACAATTACAATACGTCTTCACCAGCAATTCCCAGCTTAGAAGGATGTAGGCTACACTCCCCTGCCACAAGACTCTAAACCACAAACCTTCCTAATGTAAAATAACTGGTTTGGAACCCAAGTGCTTTAACCGGAAGAAAGACACTTGGTACAACTAGCTCAATAAACATTCAACCAGCAATTCCCAGCTTAGAAGGGCAGAGGCTACCCTGTCCTCCCACAAGAGTGTAGACCACAAACCTTAATGTAAAATAACATGCATGAAGCACAAGCTCTTAAACCAGAACTAAGACACCTTTAGAATAACAAGACACAGTTAGGCTTAAACCAGCAATTCCCAACTTTGAGGGATGTAAGCTACCTGTCCTGCCACAAGAATGCAGACCACAAACCATTTTAATGTAAAAAAATGGCCTGAAGCCCTGGTGCTTAAAGCAAAACTAGGAGGCTTAAAATAACAGTTACAGTTTAATCAGGCTACTAGCAAGCAGTAATAAATGCAGCAGGATAAATGCAGTTGAACACTTTTAACAGGCAACAAAAACAAACTAAAGTAGTAAAGTAGGAAGAAACACAAATACAGTCAAAGTAGCCGAAGTGCAAATCTTTTTTTAAGTTAAATTGGATGGAGGAAACAGAAGACAATTCAAGGTTAAGAAACTAAGGTGGTAGGTCTTCCCAGTTGATCTCTCCGTACTCGTTGGAATTAGCTAATCTGATGGGACTGGGAATAGTGTCCAAAATCAGATTTACAGTAGGGGCAGGCAAATGAAGAGCCACCAAGTTTAAGAATACAACACTTGGGCTGGTGGGTAGGAAAAATAAAATGCAGACAGAGATCAGCATTATTCAGGCAGAGTACAGCAAGCAAACCAAGCAAGCACTCCAGCTAAATAGAAATGCCTCCCTTTTCAGGTGTTTGTCAACCTTCTCAGGAACAGCTCTGTCATTTCCTAGAGTTTCTTCGCTGTGTTATGGCTGAGGGGAGCATTCAAGCCATGCCTCCGGCCCGGGTGGAGAAGGGTTTTTATCTCAGGATATTTTTGGTCCCACAAAAAGAGGGCACATGGAGACAAATTCTGGACCTTTCTGCTGAACACTATTCTCAAGATTCCTTCCTTTGAGATTTTGTGCATCTTCTCACACAATAAAAGGGGCTTGTTATCCATCCTCACTTGTCCACTCTTCAATTGACACTGAGTGATAGGGTTTTGATCCCTTTTAGACACTTATTTTCTGAGGATGTGCTTTGGTTCTGCACGAGGCCAGGAAACCCACTGCTAGGAAGTCTTGTATGTCCAAATGAAAAAGATTCTCTCTCTGGTGAGCCTCTCACCATCAAGATTCTGGATACTCTTTCAATGGAGGTTCCTTTGGTTTTCTCTTATTTGTGTGATCTGCTCCTTTCTGGTTTTGGTGTATTATTCAGTGAAAGCTTACCTGTCAGCAGTTTCTGCTTGTATGCCCTTAAATCTTCCTCCTGCCTCAGGGTTTGAGGTCAAGCAATTCCTTAAAGGTGTCCTTTGTGTCAAGCTTCCCAGGAAGCCTATTCTGCTTTCTTGGGACCTCAGTTTTTCTTTTTACTGGAAAAATTGACCCAAGTTCCTTTTGATCTTTCTTTCTTGCAACATTGTACTTGGAAGTCTGTTCTGTTTTGGCTCATATTTCAGCCACGTGGGTGTTTCAACTTTAGGCTCCCATGGCCATTCTTCGTTTTTTAGTTTTCCATAGAGACAGGGTGTCTCTTTGTACTAATCATTCTTTTATGCCCAAGGAAGAGGCACTTGACTTCTCTTGTGCCTTTTTCAAGGGTCTGGATATCAATTCCATTCTTTGCTACTTGGTCTTCTCTTCACACTTTCACTAAACATTACAAGTTGAATGTCATTTCCAAGGCCAGGGCAGGCTTTGCTAGGGCTATCTTGCATGGATTTGTGGAAGAGTCCTGTCTGCCTTCCTCCTATCAGGCATTGTCTTGAGCTCTCGCACTCCTCCCGTAGGTGAGGAATACTGCAACAGTAATATTGGACATAGTACAGTTGTGTAAAATCATAACGTAGCAGTAGATGTCCTTCTCTTCACTGTTGTGGTATTCAGTTCCTCCTTTCTTCCACCTCTGTCCTGGCTCTTCCCTATGTTCTGCTTGCCCCCCTTGCCGAGGGACCCTTCTCCTTTCTTCCTTCTGGATGCACATGTTCCTGTTTGTCCCTGAGAGTTTTCTGTTCTTCCTGGGGCTGTTTTTTTGTTCTGTATATCTGCATCCATAAATAACCTTTATGCTCTGTGTCTTGTGTATAGAGCATGTGTGTGATATACAGTGCCAATAAGAGCTGAAGACTTTGGTATACTGTCCAGGCATTGGGCTGTCCATGACAGAAGATTCCTTGGATGACGAATACTGCAACAGTGAAGAGAAAGGACAATCTACTGTTAAGGTAAGATTTTACACAACTCTACTTTCAGTTACTACCTGTGAGTTAAATCGAGGCCCCTTCTACTACATGTTGTGGCAGGTGAGGTGGATGTTAAGGGTTCAACAGCACTTATCAAAAGGAGTAGGGAAGATGTTCATCATTTTGATCACTGCTGCAGTAGTTGTAGATAAATGTGTTGTATCCTGCTGTGACAGACTTCCAAAACTTGAAGGCACCTTTCGTGTGCCCAAGCTATTCAGCTTGTGCTCCTCTTGCAGGCTTTTGAGGATTGTTCGTCAGCTCTTTCCATTGAAGGGCTTGTAAATTCCCTTTGGGAAAAATCTTACATCTTTACTTTTTATGACAGAAACTGAACTTTTTCTGTGAAAATATAAATTTTAAGCAAGGAAAAACTGTTTTGCTATCACACAACTTTTAGTATATTAAAAAGGAGCATTACATTTGTGGAAAAAGTTTAAACCAACTTAAAACTACTTTTTCTCATGTGCAACTTGTGGTATTTTACTTTTGGAGGCTGGAGTAAATGTGTAAATTATGTATTGTTTGGTGGAAAAAGTTACTTTTTTTCCTTTTGCCTGTTTTACAGACTACTGTTGTGCAAATTCTGTGTTGGGAATCAAACATATTTTTCTGCTTAACCATGGAACAACATACTGTTTCTTCAGTTCTTTCCAGCCAAAAAAAAAAAAAAAAATTACTAAACAGGATTTGCCACCACAGCAGGTTGCAAGAATGCCTTAGCAGCAGATGGGTGACTGCTGTGGCCATCAGTAGTTCCTCAAACCTTTCACTATTTTCCTTTGCTCCTTCTGATGTAGTCCTTATAGCTACTATGGATCAGGGTTAGACCTGTACTTTGGAGCTGCTGGAGTGCCCTTGGAGGGCAAGGGGAACAGTGGGAATCCCCCTTTGCCTAGCCAAACTACTATGTCTATCCATAGGGAGGTTCTTCCTGGTAAAATGGCTTCTTAAGAATTTCCTGTCCAAATGAAGCAACATTTTGATCTGTTTTCTCCTGCCTCAGTTACCCTTGGTGATTTATTGGGCTTAGATCATGGATTAATACAGACTGTTGACCCTTCAAGTTTAACTTTTACTGGTAAAAGAAAAATCGATTCTTCATTTTTTTTTTTTTTTTTTTTTTTTTTTTTTTTTTTAAGAACAACAAATTTTTGAACCACAAAATGATTATGAAGCTGCAGATTCTATTTTGTATGCTGTGATATCTTATTTAGATTCTGAGGAGAGTGTCGCTTCTGTCAGTCCTTTTGAAGGATTATCTTTGAAATTATTTCCAGAATAAATCTGTTATTTAATTGGGAACATAAATGTATTATGATTTGTTATAGTTGGATTTTATAGAAGCTACTCTGGTGCCTCCTGTTTCTTCAACACTGGGAAATGTTTTTGTCACAGTGTAATTCATCTGACAAGCCAGCTTGCTGCTCCTAAGAAAGCAGATATATTGTGCAATGCACCTCAGTCTTGTAAGTTTTTGTACACTCATCCCAGATCAGACCTAGAAGGTATTTCTCTGCTGCTGCTAAACATCTGGTTAATACCAATCCCTTTTATTTCCGGCAGGGACAGTAAAACTTTTGATATGTTTTTGGGGGAAGTACATTTTTCTGCAGTACTTATTTTATGAATTTTCAACTGCCAAGCTGATATGTTAGTCTGCTTGCCACTTTTGAGGACTTGAGAAATATGGTACATGTTCCTTCTGATGGAAACAATTTTGTGTGACCTGATTGCTTCTGTATCTCAAGTGGCTTTCCAATGTTTGAAATGCACTTATAGTTATGTTCATGGCACTTCAAGTCCTGCCGTTGCTGGTGCTGATGTACTTTGTGTTTCACTGTTGCAGTCATCACACTTCGGTTATCTGCCTGCAGGTAGCCCTCAGTCGGCCCAAATACCAGAGTCTTGTGATTTCTGCATCGGATGATCTCTCTCCCTCAGGTCTTCAGGGTAGAAAACATGCAGCTGACGCCGTTACATCATTCTTTCTTGCTGTGTAAGAGCCTGACGCAGTTGGCAAGTGCTGGTCGGCCGCTACCTGAAATTTACGTTTTTAGAGTTTCAGACCTGAAGTCTTCTAAAGCTAAGTACCCCGTTGGGGATCCTTTTTTCTTGCTCTAACCGATGTCAGAAAAAGTTAACAGTTGTCTTGCCTGTGGAAAGCAAATACCTCACAGAGATTTTCATTCTTACTGCATCACCTGTTTTAGGCCCAGACCACAACGTCACTCTCTGCCGGTTTTGTGCCTTGTTTAATGCCCGAACTATTCGTCGTCTGGCTATCTTTGTTGTTAAATTCTTTTGCTCTCATTTTCCGTATTCCAAAATGGCTTAGATAAGCCATCCGACTATCGATCATCTGAAAAATAAACATAAGGATAAAGACAGACACAGCCCGCATAGATCCAGAACTGCCGGCGCTTTCGTTAAGCTAGTCGCTAGTCTGCCAGTACTCAGGTGCCTTTGCAGCCCCTGATACCTGCTTCTACAGATTTGCAGGCCTCTGCTGAGACCCATTCAGAGTCTGGTATGCCGCGAGATGCTTCTTCGACTATGGAACCTGCGGATGTCTCTACCTTGGATGGGTCTGGAGGCACTGTGCAGGCACCGGCTTCTGAGGGTGTATTCCGACCTACTAATGTTTGTATTAAACCAACTACTTCATTTTTGGCTAAAACTACCGAGTTGCTCAGGCCCAGAGTTCGCACTATGCCTAGAAAACTGACAAAGCGCATGCTCAAGCTCCCATGCCACAAAAACAAATGCTTAGTATGGCGGAAGACCTTATTACTCTAATTAGGGGAAGCCAGCCTTCCCCCTCTAAAAGACAAATAATTTGAATTTCCTTTTATTTCTACAAACCAGGAGTCCGATGGCTCTGATCCTTCTGATTACCAGGACATCTCCCTATCTACCTATGAGGATTCAGATGCAGAGGATTCCATTCCCTCTGCCTCCTCTCCAGAGGATTTTTCTTTCGGTGAAACCCTTGCATACCTTAAGAGAGAATTTCCACTGGGAATGCCAGGACTATCCTCAGTCCAAAAAGAGACTCAGAGAATTTTTAGATTTGCCTCAGCACAAGCCTCTGGCTATGGATATTGTAGATGATGTCTTCATGGAATCCAGTCTTACTCCTGACACCTTACCACCAGCCCCTAGAAAACCTGACCGGTACTACAGAGTACCTGACTCTCACAAATGTCTCTCTAAGAATCCTATTGCGGATCCAGAGACCATTTGCCAGGTACCTAAAGGCATTAAGGCTGCTGCACTTTAGACAGATTGGGTAAGAAGGTATATACCTCTGCAACTCTTGCCATCAGGGCTTTGAATTGCCAGTTTCACATGTTGAAGTACCACCAACATATTATGGAACTAATTAAGCAAAAAATGTTACTTCATGATTGTGCAGAAAATAAAGATTTACAAGAGTTAATGCATTCTGCAAACCCAAGTTAGTAAACATTCTTTGCAATGTGGGTTTGATGCCTTAGAAGCATCTTGCAGGGCTGCTGTCACTGGGTCTGTACTGAGAAGGCATGCTTGACTGAAGGAACAAATCCTGCCAGACCATGTCAAAGCAAAATGAATAGATGCTGCATTAAATCAGGATTGTTTGTTTGGCACAAAAGCAGACGTTGTTCTTAAAAGATAAAGGAAAAAGCTAAATCTATGCAAACTGTCAAATATTTCTTACAGGTGCAGCCACCTAGAGGCATTGGCCTTCAAAAAAACTGGTCCTTTCCAGTCCCTCCCAGGCCTTCTTAGCCCAAACCCAGGGGAAACAGACCACCAAGACTACAGTCTCAGAGTATGCAGATGTCTAAACAATGGAGTGCTCCCACCTCAAAAACAGGAAATGGCAAGCCCCACCCCCTTATGGTAAAAGTTCACAATGACTTGTCAGTTCTTTTTCCCAGCCATGCCCAAGTGCTTGTACCCCTAGAAGGAAAGCCTGCCCTTCATGCAAGAAACTAGATGTCCATTACTCAGGACTGATTTGGTTCTAAACATTGTAGTCCAGGGATACAGATTCTACTTCCACTCTCACTGCGAACCCCAAGCGGGTTGCCAGACCTTCCTCCAAACCAGTGGGCAGAGGCCCAAAATTAAGTACTTTTCCTTCTCAATGTCAGGGCTATTCAACCTGTTCCAGCAGAACAAAGGGGACAGGGTTTCTACTCCAGATTCTTCCTGATGCCCAGAAAAGAGGGCTCTTGGCGCCCTATCCTGGATCTGTCAATCCTCAACACCTTTCTGGTGGTCCCAAAATTCAGAATGCTTACACTGCAACACCTTCTTTCTATGCTAGCCAAGGATTCCTGGTTAGTCAACCTAGACCTAAAAGAAGCTTATCTGCACATCCCCATAAGGGAGTCTTGCAGGAAATATCTCCGTTTCAGGGCAGGCTCTATGCACTATCAGTTCTCTGAGCTTCCCTTTGGCTTATCTCCTGCACCCTGAGAATTCACAAAGTGCCTGGCTCCAGCCATTGCATTCTGCAGGCATAGAAATATTCAAATTTACCCATACTTTGATTGCCCGATTCAGGCGGACAGTCAGGAATTGCTACTACAGCACCTGGCATTTGTGAAAAGACTCAACTTCAGTGGGTACACCAGCAACGAAAAGAAATCACAACTGGTGCCCAGTCAAAACATTGTATTCCTGGGAGCAAGCTTGAACGCAACTTCCCAGATGGCATTCCTCACTTCAGAAAAACAGGTCTATTTGACAAACTACTTCAAACTAATGTCCACCATAACCCTGCAAGGAAAATACTGCAAGCCCTAGGGTTCATAGCCTCATGCATTCTGCTAATTCAATATGCAAGACTGCTTATGAGGAAACTTCAGTGGTACTTAAAAAGTCTCTGGTGTCAACATTCTCAGGACCTGGAAACGGTGATTCCTATCATATCTTGTCTAAGGGCAGAGTTCCTTTGGTGGGCAGAAGCATGCAGTCACAACAAGGAATTCCCTTTCACTCAACCCCTTGCCGCCAAAACCCTGACAACAGATGCGTCCGACTATGCATGGGGGGGGGGGGGGGACTTGGCAGGCAAGTGCATTCAAGGCAAATGGAGCCCAGGACAAATTCTCCTGCATATAAATCAAAAAGAGATGCTAACTGTACAGAACACTCTGACAGCCTTCAAACATCTTATCCTTCCAGGACAGCTCCTGATAAAGACAGACAACACCACAGTTATGTGGTACATAAACAAGCAGGGGGGAACTCATTCCTTCCCCCTCTGCAGGTTAGCCATGGCCCTGTGGAACACAGCCTTGAGCAACCAAGTGCACCTACAAGCTCAATTCCTGCCAGGCAAACAAAATTCACTGGCAGACGACTTAAGCAGAAATATACTGGACCCACACGAGTGGAAACTGGAACCCAACTCATTCAAACTCCTAATCCAGAGGTGAGGGATACCCGAAGGTGGACCTCTTTGCCTCCCCCCCAAAACCACCAATTGAGCACATTTTGTACCAGGAACCCTCAAAGCAGAGCCTGGAGGGTGGATGCCCTATCATTCACATGGGAAAACCTCCCAGTTTATGACTTTCCTCCTCTGCCTCCCTCTCAAAAGTTCTACTTAAGATCAGACAGGGCAGGCCAAGGACAATCCTTTTTGCCCCAGACAGGCCATGCGAGCACTTGGTACCCACTCCTACGCAGTCTGACAGCAGTGCCACCCTGGCACCTACATCAGACACCTTCCCTGCTGTCTCAGCAGGAGGGACAGATTTTGCATCCACAGCTGCAAATCCTTAACCTTGCAGCCTGGCTTATCCCCTGAATACACCACCAGCAACCCTAAACAGGTACTGGACATCATCCTTGAGGCCAGAAGGCCTAGTACTAGGAAGTCCTATGCTGAAAAGTGGAAAATATATTGTTCTTGGAGTCCGTCTCAAGGAAAGGACACAGCCGTGCCCACCTTACCTCAAATCCTTGATTACCTAGCAGACCTGATCCACAGAGGCCAATCCTTCATCCATTAAGATTCATGTCTCTACCGTCTCAGCTCATTGTAATACTGAGCCACCTCTCTTTTCTCACCCTCTCATCAAACAGTTCCTGAGAGGAGCTAACAACTTGAGGCCCCTTAGGAGAGCTTTCACACCAGCCTGGGACCTCAACTTTGTACTGGAGAAGCTCACGCTTCAGCAGAGTTAAAATTACTCTCTTGGAAAACAGCCTTAGTTCTAGCCATCTCTTCAGCAAGAAGAGTGTCGTGAGTTACAGGCACTAATGGCTGTGGAACCCTTCATTATTTTCCATGCTGACAGGGATTCCCACAGGACTAACCCATCCTTTATACCCAAGGTGGTATCCTATGTGGCTTTAAACCAATCCATCCATTTACCTACCTTTTTCCCTAATCTTCAGAAAAAGGGGGGAAGGATTCTGCACTCTTTGGACATGCACAGACAGCTCAGGTTCTACCTTGACAGGACTAAACCTTTCAGAAAGTCTGACCAGCTGCTAGTCAGCTTTGCTACAGAGGCAGAGGGCAAGGCCATTTCAAAGCAAACCATTTCCAAATGGATAGCACACTGCATCCATTTCTGCTACAAGCAACATGGAAAACCTAACCCACAGGGGATCAGAACTTATTCCACTAGGGTTACTTCACCCTCTACCACATTTCTCAGGGAAGTCCCACTCCCTACCAGGGACATCCTGGAAGCTGCAACCTGGAGTTCTGTACACACCTTCACCAAGCACTACCACTTAGCTATTTTCTCTAACTCCAGAGCTGGAATTGCTACAGCAGTCTTGTAAGGCTTGCTAGCCAGTCCTAACTCTTCTTGACTGCCTCCACCTTTCCTCAGCTTTGGGAATCAACCCAAGTGTGATAACTGCAACAGTGAAACACGAAGAACATAGTACAGTTGTGTACACTTACCGTAAACGTGGATGTTCGAGTGTATTCACTGTTGCAGTCCTGGTTTCCCTCCCTCCAGCCCCCTGGCTTCCTCTATCCTTTCTACCTATCCTATTTATGGCCATCTTTTATGGCAGGGGTATTTGCTTTTTACTGGAGGTGTTTCACACCATGTAATAGCATTCTATTTTGGGGGCTCCTGACATTTGGGGCAAGAACAACTGATGTAATGGTGCCGGCTGCATGTTTTATACCCCTGACAACCTGACGTCATGGAAGAGGCGACAGCATCCAACCCAGAAATCCCAAGACTCTGGTATTCGGGCCGACTGAGGGCTACCTGCAGGCAGGTAACCCAAGTGTGATGACTGCAACAGTGAATAAACTCGGACATCTACATTTATGGTAAGTGTACATAACTATACTTTGAGGAGGTTTATTTGATTGAGTTCTGAACCCTTCCACAAGATGTTAAAGCTGAAATGTTGAATTCTCCCTTGGATCTCTTTCTGCAGAGGCCCTTAATTGTGATGAGGGAGGTAACCTAATTCAAGGAGTTTCTGAGGTTCTTTTTCTTTAGGTTGGGCAAGAGATATTTAATTAATCCCCTACAGCCTTTTTCAAAAAGCACAGTAAACGGACAAAGTAACCTGCTGGTAAGCAAATGTTTCCAAAGCAATTGTGGGGGGATGGGAGTCCAAAAGGAATGCACCCCCCCAAAAAAAATGATAGTAATAAGCCTGAATGACCATCTACATAACTCCTCTTCCCACCCTGTCAAACCCTTAATCTTTCCAGAAAGTTGAAACCTCCATTTTGCTCTCTGGCAGCTGACCGTTTAAGAAGGATGAGTTAAAGTAATCCACGAAGACTGCAAATGGCAGTGGGAGTCCCCCCTCATTTCTAGGGATTCCATTTCATCCATTAGGCCAAACATTTCTCTCTCTCTCCTCAGAATGTTTCTGGTGCAAAAGAAGAGTTTCATGCAGATCATTTCTGAATCTTTCCTTTCTAAACCTGTTCGAGGTTATCCTTTCACAGTTTTGAGTTTTCTGCTGATCTTGGGTTTAAATGAATGTGTATCATGACATTGCTATATGTCCAGATTTTATATGCTTCTTAAAGTTTTCAGAGTCTGGATTACATCAGTTCTCTACTCCAAGGGAAATTCACCAAGTGTCTAGCTCTTGTGGTAGCCTACAGCAGACTACAGGGTATTCATATTTGTCATTATTTAGATGACTTCTTATCTTTTCAGAGTCTTTTCTCAAGTGTCAGTAATCTCATTTGGGTGATAGACATCCTACAAAGACAGGGGTTCCAGCAGAGGATTGTTCCTCAGTTTAAAGAACTATGTGAAATTGTTCGATCTCGCCATTTGTTTTTGCACACGGGTTCTGAGCCGATCCTCGGCTCTGAGTCGGCCACATCACCAGCTCTGCGTCTTCAAGAAAGCTCGAGGCACAGTTCTATCCCATGATCCTCCTGTGCTAACTCTCAGATCTAGTTTGCCGCTAGCAGCAGATCGCATCGTGAGAGGCTCAGGCCAGTATTTTTTCATTCTTTATACTATCCTTTTTGAAGTTGTAGTTGTTAAAAGTAGTTAAAAAGTAGTTTATTAGTGTGATAGTTTATTAGAGTGTTTTTCAATAGTTAAAGTAGTTTTAAATAGTTTAGTATTTTTTACCTTAGTTAAGGCCTTGTAATTCTGTCAGGACTGACAGCAGGATTTAAATTGTTAATTTCTGCCTTAACTTATTCTTCTCTTTATATATATATATATATATATATATATATATATATATATATATATATATATGAGAGAGAGAGAGATGAGTATTATTCATACTTTTAGAAGTGTTATAGTGTGTTATTATATATATACATATATACATATGTGTGGTGTTAGTAATTTGTTTACTAGGTATATTAGATAGTATGTCTGAAAAAGCCAAGTCAGGCTTTAAAAGGTGTCATTGTGGACAAAAGATGTCCATAACTGATCACCATTCTTCCTGCGTCTACTGCCTTGGCCCTCTCCACTTGCAGGAAGACTGTTTCATCTGTCATTCCTTCTGTGGGAGGGTCATGCTAGAAAGGTGCAGGAAGTTGGTGGACAGAGGGTTATTAAAACCTGATTTTCAGGAGGCCCTGCATAAGACTGAACAAGTGTCCAAGTCTTTGAAGGGGTCCAAGTCTTCAAGAGTGTCGGAGCCCAAGTCCTCGGCTTCGAGCACCTCTTTTCAGATTCGAACACCGGCTTCAAAGACCTCGGGGTCAGGCGTCGAATGTTTGTCTCTGATCGAGACTCAGGTATTGGAGCCGGTATCGGAGGTACCACCGCCTTCAATCCTTCGCTCGGTGACGGCTTTGGCCCCTTCGACCCATTCTTCGAGGCCGCTTTCCGACTCCGACATGGACCGAGTGGTACAGAAGCTAATGGAGAACTCGGCTCTGTCCAAATTAATCGAAGTTTCGGCCCAATTGGTTTTGAAACTCGAGGCTCTTCCTGCCCCCGAGACAAATCCTCTTCTGAGACCTGTCGAGATGTCGGAGCCAGGAATCGAAGAGCTGATGATTGTAGAGCCCTCGGTGCTGAAGCCTCCAGTAGCGCTATCGGCACCGTTGACCTCGACATCTTCGGAACCAGCCGGGGGGTCTCGGAGCCGACTGTCTTTCCTAGGTTCTGGGGCGGACAGTCTAACTGAACTTTCAGTTCCGACTCTCCCCCTCAGGGCCTTGGCTCAGATCAGCTCAGATCCATCCTCAGGGTCGGAGCCCGTGGTCCTGGTTCCGGGGAAACTACCGGCTTCTTCGGAACCAATGGGATCCTCGGGCTGGGGCACTGGTGCCTTCGACATCATGAGGAAGGTCTTGTCCGAACAGACACATACGTCATCGGCATCTTCTTCTCCTTCCCCAAAGGGTCCACGTTCTGCTTCTGTACCTTCGGTTCCTACCAAGCGTCAAGACCCAATGCCTCAGCCAGCCCCAGAGGGCACCCCTGGTTCCTCAGATGCCTCCCCAGAAGCCCCCTCTGATGGGGATGTACCCGAGGAAAAGATTGTGCAAGAGGAGGCACATTTCCCCACAGGAATCTCTGACATCTGATACCAATTTGGATGAAGCAGAAGGGTCCCCACGGTCCCCCTCTGAAGATGTCTCTTTTGCTGACATTTTGGAAATCTTGAAACAGAGGGGAGACTGGCAGACCCTTGCCCCTTCTGTAGACGAATCAGTATTGCTGAAGGCATTTGGGTCTCAAACTTCTACCTCCTGGGTGACCCCTCCCTTTGAAGAACTCATGGACCTGATAGCGCGAAGGGCGTGGGAGACAACTGATACAGTGGGAACCGGTCCCCCGCAGACCCAACAAGTATATCACGGCCCCTCAAGACAAAAGCTTTCTGACTAAAGGAGTGCCACTGGATACTATGGTGGTGGCGGCAGCCACTAAGAAGGAAATGTCGGAATCATCTTCCTCTGTTCATCCTCCTAATAAGGATTCTGGGACGATGGACAGATATGGGAAGCACGTGTTTAGTTCTGCGACTTTTTCCATGCGATTGCTGAACTACCTTATGCATTTCACACGTCTACAGAGAGATCTCCTCAAGGAACTGGGAGATGCTCTCCAGGGCAATACAGATGATGCTGTCTCCGAGAAAGTGACAGCACACCTTAACACCCTCAACTCCATAGTTAACTCGTCCATGAGGCTCATTTCATATGCAGCCGATGGTTTGAGTAGGGCAGCGGCCTCAGCAATTGCTCTGAGGAGACAATCCTGGCTGCGCCTTTGCGGAAGCCTTCAAGTCTTCCTTTGCTAACGCCCCTTTTGATGGTGCCTCACTGTTTGATCCCAATGTAAAGGAGACTCTCACTAGGTGCGAGCAAGAAGGGAAGACCCTGTCTGCTGTAGGGGTCTGTTTTTCCGGCCCATCCAGACCATACCCCAAAGGGCAAAGAGGCGGAAAAATGTGGTTCCGAAAGACTCTGGGATCCTTTCAGCCCACACAGAGTGATGCCCCCTCCAGAGGCAGAGGAGGGGGAAGAAATGGAAGACGCTGTCCAGGCGGCAGAGGGGGTCTGCAGAATCAGGGCGACAGATACGTTCTCTGGGAAGCCCTTTCAGCACTCCTGAGTGCATGCCCGGCTGTCCTACTCTGGAGTCATTTGGCTTTATACCCAGTGGCCTGGCTAAATCTTACATCGCATTCCTGGGTAAAAAGCATAGTTACCAGAGGCTACACTATTCCATTTATAAAAATTCCACCTGCCCCCAAAAAGCTCCCAGATGTTCCACCCAGTCTGCGAGACCAGGCAGCCGTAGAAATAAAAAGGCTGCTCGAAAACAGAGTCATCCAACCAGTCCCGGCGGACCAGAAAGGGTCCGGAACTTACTCAAGGTTCTTTTTAGTTCCAAAGAAAACAGGGGACTGGAGACCAATTTTGGACCTCAGCAGACTCAACACTTTCGTGAAAAAGGAAAAGTTCCAGATGGTCATGCTACAGTCGATCCTTCCTTCCTTTCCTACTGGACAGCGACTGGATATGCTCTATAGATCTCAAAGACGCGTACTACCATATCAAGATGGCCAGAGCGTCCAGAGATCACCTGCGCTTCTGGCTGGGAGCCAGTCACTTCCAGTTTCGTGCTCTGCCCTTTGGCCTCACCTCAGCCCCCCAGGGTGTTCACCAAATGCATGGCAGTAGTAGTGTCTCACTTGAGACAAATGGGATTCCGAGTGTTTCCTTACCTAGACGACTGGCTCCTGTCCGCCACCACCGAATATCGTCTTGTGCAAGCCAGGGATTACACCATCAACCTTTGCTCCTCTCTACACATAACAGTCAATTTTGGAAAATCTGTCTTATCGCCCTCACAGCGCATCTCATTTATAGGGGCAGAGTTGAGACACTTCCCTGGCTCGAATCAATCTTCCCCCACTAAGAGTATCAGCCCTCAGAAATCAAATTTCTATCCTTCTTTAGAGCAAGAGAGTCCCTGCTCAACAAATCTTGAGAGTACTAGGAATGATGGCAGCCGCTCTTATCGTAGTTCCCCTAGGCAGGATGCATATGAGGATCCTTCAATGGATGCTATTCGCTCAGTGGTCGTACGTACAGTTTCCACTATCTCACGAGATCTTAATCACGAACTCCTGCAAACGGGATCTCCTGTGGTGGATGCCAAGTCAGGACCTAAGAGTAGGCTGACCGTTTGTGTTGCCCAGTCCTATAGCTACTTTAACCACGGACGCTTCCCTGATAGGGTGGGGGGGGGGCTTTTTCAGGGGGGAAGAACAGTCCAAGGTCAATGGTCCAACTTGGAGTACAACCTGCACATCAGTTTCCTAGAGCTGAGGGCAGTGTTTCTTGTGTTGCAACACTTTCACAAGTCCTTACCTCTGGGAACAGTGACAGTTCAGACAGACAACATGTCAGTAGTCTGGTACATAAACAAACAAGGAGGAACCAGGTCTTATCCATTGTGCAGAGAGGCCCTCAGGATTTGGCAATGGGCTGTGTCTACTGGGCGCTTTCTGATAGCAACGCACATCCCGGGGACATCAACGTCATTGCGGACAGGTTGAGCAGAGCAATCCTGTTGTCCCACGAGTGGTCCCTCAAATCTCAAGTCGCGGAAAAGATTTTCCGCAGATGGGGCCAGCCTTGCTGTGACCTATTTGCATCCCCATTGAATGCCAAATGCAGAAGCTACTTTGCCCTACTACCCCCTCCAGGGGTGCCCCCAGGGATGCACTTGTGCGCGATTGGCCCCCGGGTCTCCTTTACGCTTTTCCCCCTTTTCCGCTAATTCCCAAATTCCTGCAGAAAGCCAAACGTCTGGAAAGGACCATAATTCTGATAGCCCCATTCTGGCCTCGACAAATCTGATTCCCCTTCCTTCAAACTCATCAGGTGGAGGAACCGTGGATTCTGGACCCAGTGCCAGATCTGTTGACGCACTCATCGGGAGTTCCTCACACATCTCTCAAGCCCCTCAAACTGACAGCTTGGCTGCTCCGCTTCCCATCTTAGCCAGGTCAGATTTATTGTCCCCTGCAGTACAACACATAATTGTATCTTCCCACAAGCCATCCACAAGGAAGCTATACAACAGCAAATGGAAGCGTTTTGCGTACTGGGCCTCGCAGCAGGGTTTAGATCCATCAGGGGCTCCAGTACACAAGATATTAGAGTTTCTTTAGACAGTTTTTCATGAAGGAGCATCGACTTCCACGATAAGGGTGCAACTTGCGGCTATATCTAATTTTCATGTTGGTCAGGGAGATAGTTCCCACATGTCCCACAGACTTTGCAAAGCCTTTATGAAAGGTACCTTTCACCTCCGTCCCCCCTTTCGTAATCCAGTGGTCCCATGGAATCTTAACCTGATGTTATCACAGCTCATGTTGCCCCCATTCGAACCAGCCACCACAACCCTTCTTAAATTTTTATTGTGGAAGACACTTTTTCTGGTTGCCATCACTTCCGCCCGGAGGGTTTCAGAGTTGCAAGCTTTATCTGTGCGGCCCCCATATATGATAGTTCATCCAGATAGGGTAACATTGCTTACCAATCCATCCTTCCTTCCAAAGATTTGTTCGGTCCAAAATATTAATCAATCGATTGAACTACCCACCTTCTTCAAAAATCACTCCAGTAAGTTGGAATACATGCTGCACAAATTAGACGTCCACAGGCAGCTGAGATTTTACTTAGGACGAAGGAATACAGAAAGTCAGACCAACTGTTTGTATCATGCACTGATCAAAGGAAGGGAAAGGCGGTAACAAAAGTTACTTTATCCAAATGACTCTCAAACTGTATAAATTTCGTATATTCAGAATCAAAGCAACAACTCCCCTTTAAACCCAAGGCTCATTCTACGAGGGCGATTGCTACTTCTTTAGCCCATACTGCTTGCTTGCCATTAGATACCATTTGTGCGGCGGCAGCTTGGGCGAAACCACATTCTTTCATCGCTCACTACAAATTAGATAAAATCTCCAGAGACAGGGCGACGTTTGGTTCCACTGTTCTCAGGAGTGTTCTCCCGTGAGCCACCCAGGATAAAGGAGCTTTGGACGCTGCCCATGTGTAAGAACAAACGGCGAGATCGAACAATTTCACATAAAGAAGTTATGTTCTTACCATAACGTTCCATGTGAATTGTTCATCTCGCCTTTGTTCTTACATTCCCCCCCTCCATCCCCCGTCCTGCGTTCTCGAAGAAAGGGTAAGACTGCATTCGGGTTCAGTCTTCTCTAGATATTGTTATTCTTGAGCTTCCTAGTGTACATGAGGGGATGGCATATTTTCTTTTCTATTGATGACAGAGTATCAGACAGTGTGGTTGTGTTTTTTCTATGCGCTTAGGGCACAGTAACTAGAGGGATTCTTCTGGTGTTAGCAAACTAGATCTGAGGGCTTAGCACAGGAGGATCATAGGAGATAGAACTGTGCCTCAAGCTTTCTTGAAGATGCGGAGCTGGTGATGTGGCCGACGAACCCGTGTGCAAGAACAAAGGCGAGATGAACAATTCACATGGAACGTTATGGTAAGAACATAACTTCATTTTTCTTTCACAGGAAAGCAGATCTACAAGTAGATATGTTTTGAGTTTTTCCATTCAGACTACAGTCTCAATCAGGGAAATTCTCAGGTTTCTGAGTGTCATGGCTTCTAGGCTTCCCATGATTTCTTTAGAAAAACTTCACAAAAGTAAAATCCAGTGGTACCTAAAATCTCTATGGTGCTGACATAAGCATCTGCTGACATTCCAGATTCCAGTTTGAAGTTTTCAAAAAGGGATACTTTTTAGTGGAGAGACTAAATTTATCATAATCCAGGTCTTCTGCTGCATTTCCAGCTCAGTCTGTAACAGGCATCTCAAACTTTACTTGGGGAGAAGTGCCTATAGAAATAAAAGTGCATGGTGTTTGGAACAGAAAAGATCAACCAAAATGCACAAACGTGAAGGAGATTTTTCACTTAGAAATACTTTCAAATCTCTCATTTCATCTGTGGATCCCAGGACCACTGCAAATGTTTACAGACAACACAACAGTGATATGGAGCATAAACAAATGTGGAGGGGGGCAGAGCTTGCCCTCTGTGCGGACTAGGTGTGGTAGCCTAGGATAAAGCTGGCCAGCACAATCTCACTGTACAGGCATCTTGCATTCCTTCTGAGCACAATTGTGTCGCAGACAGGCAGAGCAAGACCAGGTTAAAACCCTCACATATGGAAACTTAAAGTAGGTGTCTTCCAAAATTTAATCCAGCTGTGGAGCACACCTGAAGTAGATCTTTTTGCCTCCACTCAGAACCGTTGTCAAAATTCTGCTCCATGTCTCCATACAACAGACGTGTGTAAGACGGATGATATTTCTTTTCCTTGGACAGGAACATTACTGCGTGTGCTTTCCAGTAAGATCTGGGATCATTCTGAAGATTCAGTAGTACTCTTCATAGATGATTGCAGTGACTCCCTTCTAGCCCAGACAGCAGTGTTTCTGCTTTTTTTGGAAATGACTGGGATAATTACAGTAAGCTCTTTCTCTATTTACATACGTTGTGTTCATGTCTATATATTGTTTAACAAAAGTATAATTCTTATTCATTCCTTAAATTGTAAAACAGAAATATACCTGTGGTTTATGTAATTATCTTGGTATGAAAATGTGCTACCTGCACAAAGTCTATATGCACAAGTTTCAGATTTTATTGTTAATCTTGAGCATACACTTCCAGGATGCATCTGAAATTGA